>NW_007253042.1:65216-120548 GCF_000164805.1 Carlito syrichta
TGAAAACTGGAACAAGACAAGGATGCCCACTCTCACCCCTCCTGTTCAATACAGTATTGGAAGTCCTGGCTAGAGCAATTAGAGAAGAGAAGGCTACCCAGGGTATCCAAATAGGAAAAGAGGAAGTCAAGTTATCTCTCTTTGCAGACAACATGATTGTGTACCTTGAAAACCGAAGAGAATCTGTCAAAAACCTCCTTGCACTGATAAAGGACTTTGGCAAAGTCTCAGGGTATAAGATAAATGTGCAAAAGACAATCGCATTTCTCTACACCAATAATAAACAAACCCCAATAAAAAGCACAATTCCATTCACAATAGCCACAAAAAAAATGAAATATCTTGGCATCTTCCTAACCAGAAACATGAAAGACCTTTACAATGAAAACTACAAAACACTGCTCAGAGAAATCAAAGATGACACAAACAAGTGGGAAAATATCCCATGCTCATGGATTGGAAGAATCAACATTGTGAAGATGTCCATCCTACCTAAGGCAATCTACAGATTTAATGCAATACCTATCAAATTACCAGCAACATTCTTCTCAGACCTAGAAAAAACAATACAGGAATTCATATGGAAACACAAATGACCAAGAATAGCCAGAACAATCCTCAGCAAAAAAAAAAAAAAAAAAAAAGCAAAGCAGGAGGTATCACATTACCTGACTTCAAACTTTAGTATAAAGCTACAATAATCAAAACAGCTTGGTATTGGTACAGGAACAGGCATATAGACCGATGGAATAGAATTGAGATTCCAGAAGCAAAACCTCAATTTCTCAACCACCTCATCTTCGACAAAGCCTTCACCACCTACCACTGGGGAGAGGAGAACCTATTCAGCAAATGGTGCTGGAAAAACTGGCTGACCACATGCAGAAGATTCAAATAAGACCCCTCTCAATCCCCATACACAAAAAATTAACTCCAAATGGATCAGAGATCTAAATGTGAAACCTCAAACCATAAAAACCTTAGAAAATGCAGGACACAGCCTTATGGAAATTGGAACTGGTCTCCAATTCCTAGAATGTTATTTTCATGTTTGTGTTAAATGAAGGGATACAAATATGTTCAAATGTGCTTATATTTCCCTAGGTGAACTCTGACAGGATACCCATGAAACTAATAATAGTAGATACTTACAAGGGGTGGAACAGAGAAGGGGATGAATGGGTGACAGGTATAAAAATGTGACTTTACAGAATATAACTTTTTTTTTTTTTTTTTGAGTTGGAGTCTCTCTCTGCCCAGATTGGAGTGCAGTGGCACGCTCCCGGCCACCGCAGCCTCGACCTGCTGGGCTCTGGCGATCCTTCCGCCTCAGCCTTCCGAGTAGAGGGAACTATAGGCACGCGCTACCACGCCCAGCAAATTTTTTGATTTATTGTAGAGATGAGGTCTCGCCTGTCCAGGTGGATCTCGAACCCGCAGGCTCAGGCAATCAACTCACCTCAGCCTCCCAAAAACGTGGTATTAGAGGCTGAGCCACTGAGCCTGGCTAGTTCCATGTTCCATGTTCAAAATATGCTTAAGACATGATTTTATTATTTGATAATTAATTTATGCACATGTATTTGTACCAACAATTTATACCAACAATAACTTCTGATGTCATACAAATATACTCAAGCCATATGTACTTGTCTAAGCCATGTGCTTTAAGATATCTCTGAATATTGTTGATAATGGGGCATTTTATGATATCCTTGGGATATCCTTGGGAGATACAAGGGAAAGAAGCAGGAGAACTGGGAAATAGATAATAGAAGAGCACTTCTACCGTAAGTCTGCCTATCAGTGCTGCCCTCACATAATGTTTAGATACACCTTTGAGAACTTCAGAATTCTAGTAAAGAAAGGAGTTCTCTAAACCATTCCCATCAAAGCTATAATGAGACCAGTTTAAAATGTTAAGCACCCATACTAAGGTTTAAAGCACTGTGATTGCATGGATTGAACATATGTATATCCAAAGGTTAGGACTTCTTGGACAAATGAGATGGAACAATACAGATGAAACTTTTAAGTGAAATGCCCACCATTCTGACATTTCTTATCCCTATTTTGACCACTCTGTCCATTGGCATCTGTTATCATTACTTGGGCATTCTTTTTTGCAGTATTGGACCTACGGGAAGGTACCCTCCCGAACCAGGAATTTATTTATAAAAAATTGTGTGTTTATTCTTGCATGTTTAAACTTCAGTTACCTTCAAAGTACTCCTCATTTGATGCAGTATACCTACCAAGATGCTTTTTCACTGCTCAAAACAGTTTTTGAACTAATCGATTTGGATGACTTTTAGTGGCTCTGCCGTTTTTGTCTCACCGCTTTCACACGAGCACGTTTCCCTTTGAGGATTTTTTTCATGCAAGGAAACAAACAAACAAACAAAAAAACCCTCAGGTGAGAGCTGGTGAATAGGGAGGGTGGGGCACAGGGGTCATGTAGTTTTGGGTCAAAAACTGCTGAACACTCAGCGCGATGTGAGCAAGTGTACTGTGCATTGGTAAATCTCCTACTACGAAAGAATCTCCAAAAAAAATATCACTGAAGCTGAACACAACTTCTCACAACAATGGTAGCTGGTACACTGATGCCAATGGGTTCCTAAACACTTACCTAGCAGAGTAAGCCAGTACTACAAGGGGCCAGTATCTAAAAAATAATTCTAGTTTTTTGAGGGGCTCCCATGTATTCTTCTCACAACCCACAAATGAGTTTTTTAATAAAAATGTGAAACTCAAGACTGTAGAAAATCCATAATCACTTAAATGGGGTTTTCATACTTACTATCCTACAGTAGAGCATACCATACCAAAGGTAGTTTGAAGTTATTTTAACTATGATTATCAATAAATGTATGACCACATTATTTTGACTATCATTATGGTTGAATTCTTAATTCCAGATTGTACTTCTGAGTAAGTCTTTGAAATCTTTTGCTTCTATATTTGAGTTTTGATGCTGTAGAAAAATTCCCTGTGCATTGGACTTTTTAATCTTTAGATCAGACTAATCAAGACTATATTTATGACTGAAAATGCATAAGATATATATCCTTTGATGTTCTTATTCTTATACAAACTACTTTCCTTTCCATATAATTAAGGGAAAATGCATGGTATGCTGGAAAATTGCTAAAAGAATAAATCTTAAATGTTCTCACCACAAACAAAGTTGAGTATGTGAAGTGATGGATATGTTAATTAGAATGATTTATCCATTTTACAATGTATGCATGTATCAAAACATCATGTATATTGTGGATACATACAATTTTTATGTCCCAATTATACCTCAATAATGTTGAAAAATAGAAAATCAGTGGGGTAGAACCCTGTTTCCAATTTTTTTCCATAGTCTACATACTTTAGAATCTAACTTCTTTTTTTTTTTTTTTTTTGAGTTGGAGTCTCACTCGGTCACCCAGACTGGAGTGCAGTGGCCACTCCCGGCCACTGCAGCCTCGCCTGCTGGGCTCCAGCGATCCTTCCGCCTCAGCCTTCCTAGTAGCTGGAACTACAGGCGTGCGCTACCACGCCCAGCTGATTTTTTGATTTATTGTAGAGATGAGGTCTTGTAAAGTTGAACTTGGTGGTTCACTTATTCCTTATAGCAAAAAACATATCTGTTAAAATGTATTAAAGTTAGATAGACATAATATTTAAAGAATATGCAGTTAGCCCTTCCGGAGCCCTTCATTTGCTTCTAGGGCTTTGGCAGTATCTTACTAACAGAATAGTACAAATTCCTAGATAACTGTCCAGATTTTTATTCTTTCCTTTCATAAGACAATAGTGGAGTGTATTCTTCCAACCATGTATGTACTGTATGGATAAATTAATTTTAAATTTATGAGAATTTGGCTGCCTAATTTAGGATAAAATTCCCATGAAAGAAATGATACAAAGAGCTTGGTATCTAGACAGATTCAGGCATGTTTATCAGAGATCATAAGCCAGAATGACATACCATTATTAAAGGGCATCCATGTCCCAGCAGAACCATTTGTTACCAGTATCATATCTCAATAACTTTAGGTCATCTGGTGTTTTAAGGCTTATATAAATAAACAAAACATTTATATTCAATATTTTGTAGAGATATATGTTCTTATAGACTTGTTGAAATTTTTATACAAAGACATTGACTGAGAAAATAAACTGTATATTAAAATAATCAAAACTCCATAAGGGCTGTGTGGCATCTTTATTATGACTGACAGATCACCCTCCCACAGTGTATGAACTTTTATATAACTGTCAATATCACAGTCTATGCCAAAGGGGTTCCACACTAAAGTCAAAGAAAAGAAAGCTAAAAGATGTACACATATATTTTTATACTTAGTTCGAAGACACAAAAATTATAAGATAGTTAAGATCTTTAATTTTATTATACCTATATCTTTGCTAAGCCTTTTGTAGTTATGAGTCTTAGTACTATAGAACTATTCTTATTCAAAGGGGCAGATGTTCCTCAGTTTTGCCTACTTATTAGAATGTGCAGCTCACAGTACAAACTGATCTTCCCTTAGAGAGTCTCTGCTGTTTAAAGGTCATTATTACTTAGTCAGCTATTCAGATTCTAATGGAATCAGTTGTTATGGGAAGAGGAGTGGGTGGAAGATGGATAGCTCAAAGGAATTCTTTAAGGAAGAAGTTGAAGTAATTTTCAGTCAGAAAAGGGGAAAATAATTACAAAGAAGTTCTTTCTAGAAAAGATCAATAACTAGGATATTACCCTTTGAACTCATTGTCATAGAAAGTGTATTTAATAATAGTTTCTCTCCAGAAGACTAATTTTTAAATTGGCTCGTATTGTCTAGTACAACGTTTTCACACAAGAAAAAAGAAACCCACAAAATACCACTCCAAAATAAAGGAAAAAAATGTTTTTCTTGCTTTCATTACACACACACACACACACACACACACACACACAAGCTCCTTATAGAGAAAGTTAAAATGATTGCCATCTACTTCATTCAGATGTGGTTAAGTTTTAATCAAATGCAACATGTTTATGTTTACATAAATGGAAGATGAATTTGTCTAATGTAGAGGAAAATTATAAAGTGTAGTGAAAAGTTGCTGTTCACCACTTATATTTACTATTAAGAATTAAGAAATCTAGCAATACTATAGTTATCAGGAAATATATCTTTGATCATTTCAGATATCTGAAAAGATCTATAAAAATATATCTTTTCCTTAGGGTTTTAAACTCAACTTACTGAGAGATACTTTACACACACTAATATCTACTAATTTTAACTGTATATTTTGATGAATATTGAGAAATGTATGTAGTTGTGTATTCTCAACTACAATCATGATATGGAACATTTTCATTAATATAGAGGTTTCCTTAAGACCCTTTGTTATCAAAATCCTGTCCTCAGACCCAGTTCCTAGTAATTACTGATCTTTCTTTCACTATGGCTCTTGACTTTTCCAGAATTTCATATAAGTGTAATAATATAACATTTTTTTTTTTTTTTTTTTTTTTTTTTGGTTTTGGTTTTTCTGAGTTGGAGTCTCACTCTGTTGCTCAGGCTGGAATGCAGTGGCACGCTCACGGCCACTGCAACCTCAAACTACTGAACTCAGGCAATACTTCCACTTGAGCCTTCCAAGTAGCCAGAACTACAGGCACGTGCCACGACACCCAGTTAATTTTTTGATTTATTGTAGAGACGAGGTCTCACCAAGTTGCCCAGACTGGTCTCAAACCCCCGGACTCAGGCAATCCTTCTGCCTCGGCCTCTCAAAGTGCTGGGATTACAGGCTTGAGCCACTGCACCCACCCCACATATTGTATTTTTGTCTGTCTTCTTATACATAGCATAATGTTTTATTGATTATTTTTGCATGTATACGTAGAATATTTAATTGCTGAAAAGTATCCATTGTATGGATGTACTATAAATTGTTTATCAGTACATTAGTTGATGGATATTTGGGTTGTTTCCAATATTCCAGCTATTATAAAGAAAACATCTATTAACAAAATTTTTATAGTAATATATTTTCATTCATCTTGTGCAATATTTAGAAGTGGAATTGTTAGGCTGTGTAATAAGTGTATCTTTAACTTTATAAAAGACTATAGTTGTGGCTAATCCATTTTACATTTCTACTAGCAGTGTCTAAGCATTCCAATTGTTCCATATCCTCACCAATCTCCTGTATAGTTCTAGACCACTGAATTGTTTTGACTATAAACCTCAGCAATAATTTTATTTTGCAGTATAACCCTTGATGCACATTTATAACTGAAACATATTTTAGGAAATAGTTGTCGGTGACCAGCACTGACCAAGGGTGGGTTAGGACCCGCACCAGAGAATCTGGACAGCGAGAAGACCCACTCGGAGGCAGTTCTTCTGGGAACAGTCTGATCAGGACTGGAGCCGATTTTATTCAAACATTTTCCAACTTATATACCATTTTCTATACCCTCCAGCAATGTGATAATCACTCACTGGGGGCGTACAAGTTTCGTGCTTTACAAACTATGCATCACAAGACCACCATGAGATCTGCAATTTCCAAGCAAACAATTCGAATTCCATGATGCCTGCCGTGCTTACATTAAGGTCACAGGTGCACAATTTCAATACAAATCGTTCAAAGTGTTTTCCATAATGTTCAATGAATCATTCATATTATACTCTTTGCTCTATACCCTGATTAATACAAAAAACTTTTCTGAGTTAACTCTAGGTTCAATCCAAGTTCACTGACTCCAAATATCTTTAGCGATTAATATTATCAACTTAGCACTATACTATAATCTATAAGTTTACTTAAATGAATTAGCTGTTAGTTATACAATTATCCTATTACAATTTAACGTAATGCCTTATAACTCAGTTAAAACTTATTCTTAAACTACCAAACTTTACTATAATTCATATGTTTCATATGTCTAAACTTTAATTTTCATATGATCTAGTTATTGGACTTTAATACTATGCTATATCCTATTAAGCTAATACCTTATCGTTAATTCTTTTATAAATCGTATAGTAACTATTACACTTGAATAATGTAGCAAAAGGAAACAAAACAGCAAGCATAGATTTACGCAGCTATGAGTGTATATGTATATATTTTATCCTAACAAGTCTACTCTAAAAATCAAATAGTAGCTGTCACACTCTTGAACAAGGAAATGCAGGGTTGCCAAGATGGCAGCCATGGGCTGAAGCAGACAGAGTTTCGGTAATTAACGAAACAAAAGAAAACGTTCTACCTGGCTAGGGGCAGGGCAACAAAACTATCATGGTAATTTAGTTTCTAATCTTAATCCTAGGAGAAACTGCCTTTGGGAACAAGAGCTGACTAACCAGTCTATAAGGAAATAGAAGTAAAAAAATATCTAGAAAGAAGTACAACTTAGAAGGGACAAGGTCATATAAAATAATTCTTACTGTGCAACTTTCCATCAGATGTATAGAGATTTACTTATAAATTTTACTGCCATGTATGCTCACTGGTCACTAATCACATGCCAATATCATAGGTATAACTGATATCCTATGTCAGAGGCGATCTTCCAGATGGGCCTTTACAGGCCTCAGCCATGTAGCTTTAGATGTTGGCTCCCAACAAATAGTACTTTTGGTTTACTAAATGTAAGACTGTCTGATTTGTATTGTCTATTCTATTACATTTTGCTAAAAAGTAAAAATGCATGTCTTAACTACTAAACTAATTTTATAACTTACTAATGGTTTGACCTATAGTTTAAAAAACATAGTTCATGATTTTAATACACACATACATAGCCACACAAATATCTAATTCTGAGTTGTTGGCTTACTTTTTATAGTGAGACCATGATTATATGGTATAGTGTTATGATTTCCTCCAGCAGGGATCAGTTGCTTTGGATTAAACAGGAAAGCAGGCTAAAGGATTAATCTGGGTTTGGGGTTTTGCCAAATAGATGAGATTGACATAAAACAAGGCAAGAGAGTGACAGCTTGTGTTTGGACTTTGAATTGAATCAGGGCTGCATGTGCTATGGGTAACAAGCTTGTACCAGAAGACAGACCACATTGGCCACAGTTTGGAGTCATGATGCAACCACCACTGTCAGCCACCAAAGTGACAGCCGTTTTTCTTTACCTGTTCAAACTTTTACATCACAGTGTGTCAATAAATGGATGTGTTTTAACATTTTTTAAAAGTTATTAGTATTGATAAAACATTTATTTAGAAAGAAAACTGAAATTATTATATAAAACTCTTAGGTGTAACCATTCATATATTTTCTTCATCACTTTGTCATATTTGTTTAGGAATTAGATAACAGATAGATTGAAATTCTAAAGGCTAAAGATATTAAATGAGATTGATCAGAGTTATATCAGTCTAGAATAGGTTCATAAGAGATAAAAAAGTAAATGTATTTTACAAAAAAAAAGCATACATTTCTGTATAACTCACTGATTTTGTTTCATTTTTAAAAATGTTGCAACAGCCTCTGCTTTTCTTGTTAAAATTCACCAATATTGTTTTTCTCATCCATGAGTATTCAGCTAAAAGCTGAGCTTTTTAAGGCCTTATATTAGAGGAAACTGTGAGAAGTTCCAGAAATCATTTGTACACTGATTCAACCTTTTAGATTAGCAAAGGAGCATGGTCCAAGGTCACTGAATAAATTACACTGTATCAAAAAAAAAAAGAGAAAATTACACCCTGACATAGTATGATTTTAATAAAAAATGAAAATGGGATTTATGACCCCCTTTCTTCAGGCTACTAATGTTCATTGCCAAAAGATGAATCCCTTCTGTGACATTAAATGTGAGATAGGCTACAGAAAATGTTGTGGACAAATTCACTTGCCAAAAAGAGAGGCAAAGTGTATACATGCATATATTTTTATACCCATCTGCTATCACAGTGAAGCCAAATATGTTGAAGGCAACCAAATCAGGTCAAACACATTCATTTTTTCCCCCAGGCAATAATGGAAACTTAATGAATACATGAGATGCAGGTCTAACAGAATTAACAGAAGAGTAACAATGCTGATTAGAAAGAAGTGACAACCATATAAATTGTGCCACGTAAAAATATTTGAACTCAACCCTTGTAGGAAGTAGTGATAGGCTACTATCAATGTGGAGGGGTATGTTCTACTGAGTCTTTAATAAGACACCTGTAAATATACTATTAATGAATACTGTCATTAATAACTTACAGAATAAAGTAAAAATATGAAAAACATAATTTAAAGATGGAACAAGTGTAAGGTCACTGTAACACAATGTGGGTTTGGATCAGCACATATTATATCCTGATTAAATTTTAGAAATTGGTTAAAACCAATGCAATCCATTTAGTACAAATGTAAAATGGCTCAGTTGTGGCAGAAATTAACAGATGCCCTCATTCAGAATGACAAAAACTGAGACAGATTCTGTAGGATGGTTGAATGCATGGATTAATGAAGCTGTTAATAAGATAACATTTTACTAAATATGTCATGGAGGAATATCTCCTCCAGCAGTGAATATTTTTATTTAGCCTTAAAGGGAAGAGCATTACTTTCCAAACTCTAAAATGTCAAAATACTGCTCTTCATTGTTTTATTAAAATTCTTCTTTACAAAATAGGACAATGCACTACTAATGAAGAACTTCTATCTACCTAAGCACCTTTCGTATTCATAGGATAACCTCTCTTAACACAATGCTTTCTTGGTATTGCTAATGCATCTTTTCAACTCCGGTTTAGACTGTCTCTCTTTTTGCTGCCAACTCCTTGAACCTTCCGTGTGTACCTCTGCTTCCATTTCCTACCTACTTATTTTCTGAAACCCTATAATCAATCTCATGTTTCCACGTTTTGCTCAAATTTTGTTGTTGTTTTTTTTGTTTGTTTGTTTGTTTGTGTGTGTGTGTGTGTGTGTGTGTTGGAGTCTCACTCTGTCACCCAGACTGGAGTGCAGTGCCGCTCCCGGCCACAGCAGCCTCGACCTGCTGGGCTCCGGTGATCCTTCTGCCTCAGCCTTCCAGTAGCTGGAACTACAGGTGTGCACTACCATGCCTGGCTAATTTTTTGATTTATTGTAGAGATGCAGTCTTGCCAAGTTGCCCAGGCGGGTCTCGAACCCGCGGGCTCAGGCAATTCACTCACCTGAGCCTCCCAAAGTGCGGGATTACAGGCTGAGCCACCGAGCCCAGCTTGCTCAAATGTTTTAACTTGCAAAATATTGAAAGGTCCTTCCTGCCTCTGCAGTGATTTCCCTCCAGGTTTTATTTTCCCTTGAAGTCTAACATTTTGCACCAGAGACCATTTGCTTCTCTTGAAATGCTTTATTCTTTTGGTTTCTGGGCCCATATCCTTCTTCCTTACTCTTCTCAGTTCTGGCCCTTTCCCTCTTGATATTTTTCAAGGGTCTTTTTTTCCCTTCCACCTACTAACAATGAGGTTTCCCAAATCTGTGTGCTCAAAACTCTTCTTTCCTCCACATATTCAATCTATGGATACATTTAACTACTCTTTAGGAATTCAATTAACATCACTTTCATTATCTAATTCTCTTATCTACATCTCTAGCCTTGACCTCTTATCCTGGCCCTCATCTTAAAATGTATATTTATTTAAATTTCCATAGTTACTGCAAATTTAACATTTTTGCTTGGAGCAGGATTTCATTTGCAATCATTTTCCTATTTCATTTACATGAATAGAATCACCACACTCCCCTCTGCTAGGTTTCAACTCCTTCATTTTTCTTTTCCCTCATTTATTTCTATAGAGTCCTTCAGATTAGATCACTTGTCTCCAGGCCCTGTGTGACCACTGTTCTCTAAGCATTTCACACACAGGTCCAACTGCTTTGAAGGCTTTCCATGTGGTCTCTGTGACCTTACTGTGTTTAGTTCCCATGTAACCTGCTCTCTGCAGCTCCCACAAATTTTCTTAACCCATAACCCATAGGTTTTCTGATTAAGCACTTTCCATAATTCCTAAAGCTCAATATGTTAAATCAAAACTCTCTTCTTCTAGTTCAGTCTTTCACAATCTATCCCCTTTCACCCAAATGAATTCATTTCCACTCACTGCAACATATGGTGTCTACTTTAGTTAGGCCATTTTCATCTTTTCTTCTACTTTGTGACTTACTCATAATGATTTTTATATCTAAAATAGCAATTCTTTCATTTTGGACCAAGGTTTACTTATCAATGTCTGGTAGCCTGTGAATTATCCCCAA
Source organism: Carlito syrichta (assembly GCF_000164805.1). Classification (NCBI taxonomy): domain Eukaryota; kingdom Metazoa; phylum Chordata; class Mammalia; order Primates; family Tarsiidae; genus Carlito; species Carlito syrichta. Next base: position 76,471 of record NW_007253042.1, read on the forward strand.
ATGTAAGTTTTTTCTTCGTTTCTTTTGAGTGAATGATGCTTAGTTCTAAAGACAGTGTTCTTTGATTTTCCACTCATTAAAAGTTGCAAAATTGTGGCATTATTCAGAATTACTCTGATTTATATTCCTAAACAAAAATGGGAGCATAGCTATAGTATGCTGGGGATAATTGCATGTTATTTTAACAAGAATGTTTCCTGTTATCTACCTCTTATGTATCAACATTGTAGAGTCCTAGTTTTTGTGAAACAGAGAATTAGAATGCTCAGAATATTACCAAAGAATTTGGTGGTGATTATTATAGGCATAAACATCAATGTTATTTTCTCATGGTCTTTATTTTTATTTGAATAAATGTGTACCTTTGTTTCTAAATAAGTGTTAATTTTGTTCCATCATGTTTAATTTAACTTGTGTGGGGGATTCATTAACTCTATACTGTGCAGTGATGTATATTAGTCTCATCAAAAATATTGGCTTATAATTATCTTATTACTAAACTTTAGCTGTATATGGTTATAATTAAAATATGCATCTACAATACTCCTATTTCCAAGAGAAGTGCATACAAATTTGTATGTTGGTATGTCATTATTTTTCCCCACAAAAGTGGTATCTGACTGGGTAGATCATTCACCCTACCTAAAGATAATTTTAATAGCATTGATCTGAAATATCTAATCAGGTTTGGTTTGTTTCATAGCTCCTTTTTCCCCAAGGTTTGTTCACGGCTCTGTCATAAAGTCTATGTTTGGATTCAGCATCTCTCCAGGGTGTATCTTGCTCTGACTTTCATTTCGAATCTAGTGTATGTTTATTTATTTTATTCACTTGATTTTGATGAAGATAATAGAGCATACTAGCCAAAAGCAAAGGCTTTAGTCTAACTTCAGTTCAAAGTTCAGCTCTTCTATTGTCTGATGTGAAATTGAGTACATTTCTTAAGGTTCAGATTTCTTGTCGCTAATATGGGTTATTAGTTATCCATATTATCATTAAGAGGATTAAAGTAAGTCCTCAATAAATCTTAACTATTAACATGCAGGAGGCCATCACTTTCCTGCAGTTGCCTAGGATGAAATATTCAGTTATTTTTTTATTCTTGTACTAATTAATTTATTTGGTTTACTACCTTAGAAACCCAGTTAAAAATGATATTGTATTATAGGTAAACAAGAATGTTTCACAAAGTATGAAAATATCTTGTGCTGAAGGAAAAGACAGACTCACGGATTTGATGGCTTTCAGTTTTTTTTCCAAGTTTTTCATTTTGCATCTACTTCCTTAGTCGTCATTTCTGCAGGCTGACTTTCTCTACTGATTCCACAGAATTAAAAGTATGGCCAACAATAGCTGGTGAGTTTTCTGGTTCCCAGTCTGGCCAACCAGACAAAGAAAGATAATGTACAAGTGCAATTCAAAATGTTCAGTTAACCCAACTAGAATAAGAAATTATCATCTTAGATTAAGTATTGGGACAACTTTTAATATATCATTTATAGTAGGGCAGAGTCATGTTATATAGACATAGCTACTTCTGTTATAACATTAAATATGGAGCATTTTCCAGAAAGGGGAATTGATGATGCCTGGGTAGATGCCCTGGTAGAGGCCTTCTGTTATTATCAACATGGGCTAAATCTTAACTCCCAAGCATAGGTCATGGCTGTAAAGGCTTGTCCTTACCTGAGAGGAAATGCTATACATTAACTTTTCTTTTCCTACCTCTTCAAATTCTATCTGATCTTAAGATCTAGCACAGCTAACTATGTCTTCCATTAATATTTTTATCAATTATTTATTGTTCAATATCAATAATCTCTGAATATAAAAGTAGGTGGATAGAGTTCATACAAAGTATAACATTGATTTACTCTCTTAAAATTTCAAGATTTAGAGCTATATTCTTTCTATTGAATTGGATTATCTGTCTTTGTCAAAATGATAAAGAAGCATTTTTTATATCCTATATAGGTCTGTGATGGTTTAAAGAAATGACCACAAAATTTATTGACATTCCTCCTATCTTGAGGTGAGGTCTTTTACTTCTCTTCTTGATTCTGGGAGAGATTGTCATTTGCTGTGCCCAATACAGTATGGTAAAAGTAGTATCATGTGTCTTCTGAGACCAAGTTATAAACAATGGTATAGGCTCCACTTCGTTTGCTGGAATATTTTTGCCAAAGTCCTAAACCACCATGGAAGAAGTTCTACTACTCTGAGCATGCTGTAGGGGACATCTGTAAGTATGGAGGGGTCAATTTAGGCATTATTGTTCTAGTTCAGGCACCAGGCACATTAGTGAAGGAATCTCCACCTGATTGCAGCCTGCAGACATCTAGTCACTTCTGTCTTTACGTCTTCTCAGCTGAAGTCCCAAACACTGAGGATCAAGACGTGCCCACTGTGTTATTTCTAAATTTCTGTCAAACAAAATACAAGAACATATTAAAATGTTTGTGGTTTTGGTCATTAAATAATGGAGTAGTTTGTTACACAGCAATAGCAACTGTGACAGCATCCTTTGTCAGTTACATGAATTCTCTTTGTAGTTTGTCTTTGTATTTTTTTAATGGTTACTTCTAATGATGAGATGTTCAATTTTTAGTTATATTCTTCATGATTAATCTTTTTTTTTTTCTGAGTCAGAGTCTCACTCTGTCACCCAGGCTAGAGTGCAGTGGCACACTCACTGCTACCACAGTCTCGACCTGCTGGGTTCAAGTGATCCTTCTGCTTCAGCCTTCCAAGCAGCTGGAATTATAGGCATGTGCCACCATGCCCAGATAATTTTTTGATTTATTGTAGAGACAAGGTCTCACCATGTTGTCCAGGCTGGTCTTGAACCTGTGGGCTCAGGCAAACTTCTAGCCTCTGCCCCTCAAAGTGCTGAGATTACAGGCATAAGCCACCGTGCCCAGCCAAGATTAATCTTTTTAGTGGTTCTGTTTGATAAATGCTTTCTTATTTCAAGACCAAGAAAATACTTTCCTGTATTAACTTTTAAAAGCATTATGGTATTATTTGTATGTTCTAATCCACAATCCAATTGAAATTAATTTTCTATATATGGTATAAGGAGTCAAGATTTATTTGTTTTTGTTTATGGATATCCAGTTGACCCAGTACACTTAATTGAAAAGCTGATCATTTTTCCATTTGTGTTTGGGTCTATTTCTGAATTATCTATTTTGTTTCACTGGTCTGTTTATTTTTCCTTGTATGATACCTTATTTTAGTTACTGTGTCCTTATAAGTCTTTACATATGATTGCACAGGTTCTTTGACTTTGTTTTTATTCATGAAAATACAGTTCTTAACTTATTTTGGGAACTTTTCATTTCCATATGAAATTTTAAACCAGCTTTTCAATTTACATAAAAATATATAAATACACACATATCTATACATATATACCTGCAACAATTTTTACTGTGGTTGTATTGAACATATGGATCAATTTGGCGAACATTTACATCTTTACAATATTAGCTCTTCCAATCCATAAACAAGATTTATATCTCCATTTGGGTGTTTTTAGTTTCTCTTAATAATGTTGTAGGGCTTTCTGTACAGGAGTATTGCTTACTTTTTGTAGAGGTATTCCCAGATATTTAATTTTTGTAGTTATTTTTTAGAGAACACTCTGTTTTCCATTTTATTTTTTAGACATTGTACTTTTGTAGTGTGCGTGCATGTGTGTGTGTTGAGCTTATACACAGAGACCTTTCTAAATTAATGTATAGCTAAAAATAATGTTTATCTCAATTTGATTTTGAATTTTTTTCATTCACAATTACATTGTCTGAAAATCATGATGCTTTTACTTTTTCCTTTCTAATTTTTTTTTTAAAGTTTGGTAGCACAACAGGGTAACTATAATTAATACTTTATTGTATATTTCAAAATAAATAAAAGAGTAAATTTGTAATATTTCCAACACAAAGAAATGATAAATGTTTGAGACGATGGATATCCCTGTTACCCAGATTTGATCATTATGCATTGTATGCTTATATCAAAATATCACATGTACCCATAAATATTTACAACTCTCTTTCTGTCTCTCTCTTTCTCTGTATTTACATAATTATGGGCTCTTCCTCATTTTTTTTGTTAATATGATGGGTTATCATAATCAGTTCTCAAATACTAAACCAATATCACATTCCCATAATAAATGAAATTATGTTGTGATGTATTTTTGTATTTGCTTGTTTTTGCTATATTTTATTTGCATTTATGTTTATGAGAGAAATTGGCCTATAGATTTGCTTTCTAAAGAAATAGTACCATCAGATATCAACTCTGCTGATATATATGAGCCTTTTATATATAAAAACTACATATAAACTTTTACATATAATTGTATATATGTGTGTGTGTGTGTACATATAGGTAATATGATAACTTAGTTATACCAGCTTTACAAAACAAGGTGAAAATGTTCTCTATTTTATAAAAATAGATTGGGACCTAGAGCTTCTTTGATAGAAAACCTTTTTTTGTTTCTGATTAGAATAAAATATAATATGTGTATATGAAATTTTTACTATCAGTACCCCAAATTTATGTGACCATTCTGGATTTTCTATTTTTTCATGTAGCTTTTTCAATTTTAATTTCTTAATCTCTATAACAGTCCAGAAATGAAAGGAATGCCTACAGTACATATAGAATAAAAGATAAAAGCCTATTTTCTCTCTTACAAAGCAGTTTTTCCCTCTAGATGTGATATATTTAATATTTATCTACAGCAACAAAATGTATTCAGCTTTTCTAAGATTCTCAACACGTGTTTCCTTTGCAAGGCTATTTATAGCTGAAATTTCCTCCACCATCTAAGTGAGCTATGTGAATAGAAGATACTTGTGTTCTTCCATAAAATAAACATAAATTATTTCTTATTCAATGATTTACTTTATCATTCTGTAATAATAATTATTTTTTCATTTCTTTTGTTAAATTTTATTTTTTCACAGTTATGTTTTTCCTCTTTCTTTTTCTCCAGGAAAGGTTTTTGTTGTTGTTTGGGGATTGTTTGTTTTTATTAACCAAAACCTTATGACTTATTCAGATTTCTTCAATTTTTCATAATGTCCTTTTTCTGTTTCAGGATTCCATTCAGTTCATCACATGACATTTAGTGATCATGTCTCCTTAGGTTCCTCTTGGTTGTGACGGTCTCTCTTTGTTTTTGATGAGTTTGACAGTTTTGAGGGTTACATATTTTGTAGAATATCCCTCAAGTGGGATTTGTCTATGTTTTCTTCATGATTAGACTGGGGTTATGTGTTTGAGAGGAAGACCACAGAAATAAAGTGCCCTTCTCACTACATCATATGATTTGCACTTTAAATATGGCTTACCACTATTGATGATTACCTTGATTTCCTGATATGAGGCACTGTTTCTCATTTCTCTGCATGGAAAATTTACTCTTTATTCTTCCCCCGTTGCATACAGCACTTTTTGAAGAAAATCACTATGTGCAGTCCATGATTAAGAAGTAGAGATTTATACTCCTTAAGGTTAGAGTATTTATATGTTAAAATTCTTCTGTACAAGAGATGTACTTACTCTTCACAATTTGTTTATTCCACCATTTGTTTATTCAGTAATTTATGTCAGTACGTATTAATAGGCATTTATGTGTTGGGTCATAATATACTGATACTTTTGTGTTGCTTAAGTTATGCCAGTTTGGACAATTGGGAACTCTCTGTATACTGTGTCCCTTTCAAATATAAACATTATGGTAGAGTTTGCTGTTATTTTGTTTGTGTTCTTTTTTTTTTTTGAGTTGGAGACGCACTCTGTTGCCCAGACTGGAGCGCGCAGTGGCCGCTCCTGGCCACTACAGCCTCGACCTGCTGGGCTCCTGCAATCCTTCTGCCTCAGCCTTCCAAGTAGCTGGAATTACAGGCATGCTGATTTTTGATTTATTGTAGAGATGAGGTCTCGCCAAGTTGCCCAGGCGGGTCTCGAACCCATAGGCTCAGGCAATCCACTTACCTCAGCCTCCCAAAGCATGGAATTACAGGCTGAGCCACCAAGCCCGGCTATTTGTTTGTGTTCTGAGTGCTTTCATATTTTCTGGCACTGTTACATGCTCCCGGTTCATCTTGTATATTTTCTGCCCCAGTTTTAAAATCAGCTATTTCTTCAAAGAATCTTGGAGTTTTTTAAATTGGAGAATTCATATTAGACCCCAAGATCTGGAGAATAGGTGTGCCCTTTTGTGTAATTTTTCCTAGGAATCTTTTACTTTATTCTAGTAAAACCAGATTCGTGGGGTAGAGTTGTTTATAATATGTCCATAATATCTTTTTAATGTCTGTGTAATCTATAATGATGTTACCTTTAATATTTTATATTGGTTATTGGTATATTGCTTTTTTCCTTAAATGGCTTTGTTAAGGTTATATAAATATTACTAATCTTTACAAAGAAACAAATTTTGGCTTTGTCAAATCCCTCTATTATATATATAATATATGTTATATATTATATATGTAAAATATTTATTTGACTATTTAAAGTATTATGTTTTTTGTTGTAAAAAAAATTTGTTCTGTATTATTTTCCTTTTTTAAAGTTTAATTTACTATTCACACTATGGAATAGTATTTAGCTATCAAAAAGAATGAAATAAATGTAGTTTACAGCAACTTGGATGGAATTGGAGAACATCAACCTAAGTGAACTAACTCAAGGACAGAAAACCAAACACCACATGTTCTTACTTAGAAGTAGGAGCTTAACTAAGGATCTGCAAAGGTATAGAGAATGGTATACGGGGGACATTAGAGACTCAAAAGGCGGAGGGGAGGTAAAGGTGGAAGGATGAAAAAATCACCTGTCAGGTACAGTGTTCACAGGCAGGGGATGGTGGGTACACTTAAAGCTCAGACTTCCTCACCACTATACAATGCAATCATGTAACCAAAAACTATTTGTACACCCTTAGGCTATTGATTTAACAAAAAAAGTTTAGGTCTCTATTATTTTCTTTCTTTTTAACAGTTAAATTTGCTATCCCTTTTAAATGTCTTTTTGAGATGGTTGGATAGATCATTAGTATTTAGTTCTTCTATTTTTAATAACTGGGCTTAAGTTTGTACATTTCTTTCTAAGTATTAGCTTTTTAGGTTTGTTTTTTGTTTTTTGAAGTTTATACATGTCTCTCTAAGTATTAGCTATATTTCACAAATCTTGATGTGTCATACTTTCACAATTATTTAGCTTAAAATGTTCCCTAAATTGCACTGTAATTTTTTAATTGATTGATTATCTAGAAATACATTAATGAACATCCTAATATATGATTTTCAATCTATCTTGTTGATTTCTAATTTACATTATAGTCAGATACAATACTCTGTATGATTTCCGTAATTTGATTTTTTTTTAGCCCATTTGCTGTATATTCCAAAATATTGTCAGTGGTGGTTAATACTCCGTATAAACATGGAAAGAATGTGTATTTTTACAATTGTTTGGTATAGTGTTTTGTATATGTAAGTTAGATGGTTTGTTAATTGAGCTAACACAAACAAAATCATTTTAGAAAAATAGTGCATCACATCAGAAATACAGCAACATCACTTATTTTTCGATATTTTTGTAACATATAAAGCTAACTTTTGTAAAAAACAGTTAAAATACAATTTCTAGTCTTGCTGTTGGAAATTGGGAAAGTGGTACTAAGGTAGTAACTTTAGTCATTGTTTGCAAATTACCTTAAACTTCAGAAGGACTATGGAAAAGGGGTAATCAGAGGGAATTCTTCTAAGTTAACAACACTTTCTTTCCACATATGGGATATAAACACATGGTTTTATATATCTGACTGTTAAAATGTAGCTATGTGCTTATTGTGCCTCACATAAAAATATTATTGCAACAGAGAGACTAATGAACCACCTTCAAATAAGAGCAAGAACTAATGTTAAGTAAACAATCACAAATGTCAAGAATTTAATTTGTTTTATTCTATTTTAGTAATCCTAGCAACCATTGGAATATATGTGATTATTCCCAAATATAGATAAGGAAATTAAAATATGGTTACATGATTACATTGTAAAGTGGCTTTAATTTCTTATTCAAAATAATAGAGCTATTAAGTGACGGCTTAAGGACTTTAACTGAGGCTTTGGTTTCCAGAACTCTTACTTTTTGGACTATATGTAGATTGAAAAGGGGGAAAGGAAAATCCATACCCATCTAGTATGAAAATCATTCGTATAGCACGAAGCAATCCCAGAAAGATCTACAAACTTTATCCACTTCATTTGATTCTCTGCTCTTCCAATCATTAAAGTTATAACATATAAAATCAGGGTTGAGGATAAACTTTTCAGATGGTCTTTATCAACAATTTATCATCTAGGGCAAGTTGTGAATGTTATATAATATGTGGGTTTAAAATTTATTTACTGGGGCCGGGCACGGTGGCTCATGCCTATAATCCCAGCACTTTGGGAGGCTGAGGTGAGAGGATTGCCTGAGACCACAGGTTCAAGACTAGTCTGGGCAATTTGGTGAGACCTCATCTCTACAATAAGTCAAAAAATTAGCCGGGCGTGGTGGCGCATGCCTGTAATTCCAGCTACTTGGAAGGCTAAGGCAGAAGGATCACCTGAGCCCAGTAGGTCAAGGCTGTGGTAGCCATGAGTGTGCCATTGCACTCCAGCATAAGAAACAGAGTGATACTCCAACTCAAAAAAAAAAAAAAATGTACTGGAAAAATAATGTGAATCTTCTAAATTATTATTTTTCAACACTGTGTTCTAAACTATTTACCAAAAAGGGAAATCAATGTAATTCTTTAACTGTTAAAAAGGAGAGATTCAAGCATGCTTATTTAAAAGAAAGCCATGTTTTTAAATGCTCCTCTACCAAATGGCTTGGCAACCACACTATGCACTTTCCTGAAACAGAAATGAAGTGAGCTAAAAATAATAAATAAAAAGAGAGTGAGTCAGAGAGGGGAAAGAGAGAAAGAGAGAGAGAGAGCTGAACAGGAAGTGAGAGGTTGTAGAAACAAGTTAGAAACACAAGGAAAGAGATTAAAGAAAGAAATAAAAATATCCACATAACAGAAAAGAAAGGAAAGAAAAAATTAAGAAGGAGGAGAAAAGAAAAGAATAGAAAGAAAGAGAGGGGGAGTCCTACTCTTCATTGGATCAACCTCTTTCACTAAGTCTCCACACCCTATTTTTCCTTTGCCCACTCTCATAGTTATCAAAAGTTACTTTTAAAAAGTATATATATTGTGCTTTCCATTATATGGACTAATTATACTGGTCTTGCCCCTTGCCCTCTTAAAGTTTATAAGCCAAATAGCATATTTTAAATATTTATACATTTTATGTAGATAATGTTTTAAATGTAATGCAGATGTAAATTCAGAGTATATTATTTATCTACTGGTACATAAAATGCTCTTAATGGCATTTTAAAGGAAAGAATGGGAAAACGTGATAAGAGGAATTAAAATAATAGGTATGGAATAATATATGAATATCATAGAAATAGATTTTGGAGGTGAGAAAGGGAAAGGAATTCAATGCATTTTTAAGAAAGCAAATGAAATAAGTTAGCTTAAAATAAGAGTCATTGCCAACCTGCAGGAGGAAGGTAAATAGGGAGGGAAAATGCAAATAAAAGAGATGGCAAATGGGAGTGTTAGATAAGGTTGGCAGGAGGGTACCAGAGTTATGAGGCAGAACAAGGGCGGGGGGATTGCAAAAAGCTTTCTAAAATTTGAGTGACCAGTAAATAGTACTTAAGCCTTTGATTTTCTGATTAATGACAAACTTCAAGGAAAGTGGTAGAAAGAGTAGAAGAATTTCCTTTCTCCTCAGGTTATTTCCTGTTTTGTTTTTAATCTACTGATCTTTCATTTGAAGAGCTTATATTAAAAAGGTTTTTTTTTGTTTGTTTGGGTTTTTTTTTTTGAGTTGGAGTCTCACTCTGTCGCCCAGACTAGAGTGCAGTGGCTGCTCTCGCCACCGCGGCCTCGACCTGCTGGGCTCCGAAGATCCTTCCGCCTCAGCCTTCTCAGTAGCTGGAATTACAGGCATGCGCTACCATGCCTGGCTGATTTTTTGATTTATTGTAGAGATGAGGTCTTGCTGCCCAGGCGGGTCTCGAACCCGCGGGCTCAGGCAATCCACTCACCTCAGCCTCCCAAAGGCGCGGGATTACAGGCTGAGCCACATTAAACACACTCACACACATACACACAGTGTGTGAAAATGTGCTATGGTCAGTAGGGAGGGGAGAGAATACACATGCCTTATTTGTGCCCCTGGTGGTGTTTACGAGTATTTTTTTTTTATTCAACTACAAGACAAGAAGAATCACTTTAAAAAGTGAAACAGCTGGAAGAGACAGCATGAATGTGCTGACACGTTTTGAGTTTTTAATTAATAAGTGATTTGGGTATTTCACAAATAATAGATGGTGTTTCAAAGTGTTGTTCTAAGAGAAATTATTTTTTAATAGAAAAATAAAATTTCAGTACTATAATATTTAAGTAGTTTCTTGACTTTTCATTTTTATGCACTTATGACTGTATTCTTCTACTCTTTCTACCACTTTCCTTGAAGTTTGCCATACATTATAATCAATAATCTGGCAGATGGGATTTTTGTCCTTTAAGATAAATTTCTGTGTTAAAATTTTGGGGACGAATTGTAAGGATGGGGGTGTATGTATGCATTGGTACGCTCTTCCATCCAACTTGTGTTAGGAAGGAGCTGTAGCCGTGGTATCTTCAATTTCTTGGTTTGCAAAGCTATCCTTATGCAGGAAAAAACAGACGACTTTTATGCTATTGTTTTAAATTAATTAGAAGCCTCCCCACGACCCTCCCCACCCCACCGTCCCCAGTCCCTTGAAATGTTTCTCACTCTTATTCCCTGGAGATTAATGGGGGCAGAGCAGCAAACACAGATGATTCTGCAGCAGGGATGCCAGATTCATTTTCGGGATTCAGTTTTGAGCCAACATATTGGTTCTACCTGCTGCTTGGTGCTAAAGTCATTATTGAATTTAGCAGATGGAGGGGTAGAGTTTTAACTTTGGGGACACAGATGGAGATCAGACTTCAGAGGGAGGATTATTCTAGAGTTTAGTGAAAGGTTGTTTCACTTCAAAACAAATCTTTAGAACTAGAGAGATTAAGTCTCAATGCCTAGACACAGAAACAGTATACACAACTAAAAGCAGTCAGCCATCTAAGAAACCTGTTCTGACCAATGTTTCATCTTATCCACCAAGAATTAATGAAACCTAACAAACTAAAGGTTAGACTTTTTCTTCGTCTTTATTAAAATTTCTCTTTAAATATTCTAGCAGTAACAATACAAATAAGAAAAGGAATGTGTATTTTTATAGCTAATGAGATCAAGAGGAGCCATGAAACATGGGAAAAGCTATTGAATGCTTTATAAAGGCCTCATGGATTGGTATTAGAGTTAGCCCTCCATATCTGCTATTCCACATCTGTGAATTCAACCAATGGCAAATCAAAAATATTTCAAAAAAATAAATAAATAAATAGTAATACAATAGAAGTTTGAAACTACAGTATAATGAATATTTACATAGCTCTTATATCATAGTATATATTGTAAGTAATCTAGATAGAATTTAAACTATACTAGAGGATGTTTATAGATTAAATGCAAATACTGCACCATTCTATATAAAAGATGAGTATACCCATATTTTAGTGTGTGGGGTGTGGCCCTGAAAACAAATTTGAGGACACCAAGGGAGAACTCTATTATGGAAAATTTACCACCGGTTATACTAAAGTCAAAGTCCAGCAGATTCAGAAATCGGATCTGCCAGAAGATGATTCACATTAATCAGACTCACAAGAGAAAGATATTAAATCCAGACTTCCAGTTTACTAATTTTCTTTGAGAAATATAACTGTGTCATAACACTCAAGTATCTCTCTCTCTCTCCATAGGGAGAGAAGTGCAGAAAAACAAATTATAGCCAGGTTATAACAAGTACAGGTGGTTTTCTACACAGTGAAATGATTTTGTTTCTGGGAAGAATCTCGTGGAATTTTGTTTAATAAACTTCATAGTTATTTCCACAATAGATATATGCTTGCTTATGAAGAAGACTATAAAATCCCTTTATACTGAAGCTTAGATTAGCTATTTAGCTAGCTGATTCTGGAGCAAAACTGCCTGGGTTTTAGTTCAACTCTGCCATGTACAGGCTGTGTAACCTCAGACAAGTTATTTAACCTATGTTAAATATGTAAGTACAAACATACATACATACATAATGTATACAGTTTCCTATTGGACAATAGGGGTTTGAATTGTGCAGATCACTTATACATGCCTTTCTTTCTGTCTTTGTTACCCCTGAGACTGTAGGAGAAACCCTTCTATCTCTCCTTCTTTAGCTTATTCGACATGAAGACGAGGATGAAGTCCTTTGTGATAATCCTTTTCATTTTATGAATAGTAGATACATTTTCTCTTCCTTGTGATTTTCTTAATAACATTCTTTTCTCTAGCTTATTTTACTGTAAGAATATAATATTATTACAGTTATTATTGTTCCCCCCTAGACTATACTTAGAAATACTACATCAATTTTTTTCTCCCCTAGTTCTAAGTTTTCATAGTGTAATCCCATCCAATTATTTTTGTTCCTTCAGTAGATATCTTGTAGATCTTAAGACATTTGGACTTCAGATTTTTCTTTCCTTGATTTCTTGTCCTTGTGTTTTAGTGGGTAATGTTCACAGAACTTTATCTGCATATATATATACCAATGTATTAAGTGTCTGTATCCATTATCTCATGTCAACCGTACACATCTCTGTGATATAGATACTAACTTATACTTATTGAACTGATAAAGAATTTATAGTTTAGGAAAGATAGGTCCTTTTGTCAAACTCTATTACTGTGAATTCAAGCCCAAGGCTTTCAGGTCCAATGATTGCTGTTCTTACCTAGCACCCTGTGATGGGAGGTTTCACAGGAATTCCCAAGTACTGAAGATAATAGCATGCAGTAAAATGACTTCACGATGTGGAAGAATTAGAGACATTGGTAATGCATATGAATCAAGAATTGCAGATCAATTTCAACAAGTTGAAACGAAGTGAGGTTCAAGTAAATATAAAATGTTTGAAAATTTTTTAAGAATTCTAGTTATATTGCTGTCTAGTATTATAAATCTTGCAGTCTATGATGTGTTGACATAAATTATCAAAATGTGGTTAACTCATGAAAAAAGTATGCCATTCACAACAGACCTATATAGCTTCATAAGCAATAAACAAATACTTTTTTACATAAAAAGCAATTATAATTTTAGTATTAAAGGTAGTTTAGATTCAATACAAAAAGAAAAGGTATTTTACATTATCGCAGATTCTAAATTAGCCCAGCCTTCATTTCCATTGAATTTAACACAGCTCAATTTTATTTGTTCCAATTCTATGTGATTAAATTCAAGTGAATGTACATTTACAGAGTACTATACATATATGCCATTATGCACGGGCTAAAAATAGTTTTCATTTTATCTGTGTTAAGGTAAGGTGCATGTAAAAGGAAAGAATAAAGCATTTTGTTTTGTTTTATTTTACAGAAACATTTGAAGCATTAGCCAAGTAATTTTTAAAATTTAAAATATCAAATATTTAAAAATGAACTATCTTATGCTTCAATTTTATCTTATTACCTATGAAAGAAGGAAGGCAGACACAGATGAGAAAGAGAAATGAAGAGATGTAAAGTTAGGGACACTTATTACTTTAACAAGTGGTGGTGGGCTGGTAATCTGGCTCTCTTAGTTAAAAAAAAAAATCCAGATTTGTAGTGTTTGCTGATTTCCTTCCCACCACAGCTAATTTCAAGCAACTAATGTTTAACAACCAGCTTGTAAAGTGCCTAAATATTGATAACAGATGGCTTTCAGGAGCCATTTCAGGTAAGAGGAAACTTCAGCACTCCACTACCACCACAACCCTCTGTGTTTCCATGGCAGAAGCAGATTTAACCGTTAGTATATGTCTTCCTTATTAGACTGTAAATGCTCAGGGCAGTATTTGAGTCTAGCTTGCCCAGCCATGCATTTCCCTATACCTAGACCAATGTCTGAGGGTAGATCAGGCTTAGTAAATATTATGAGTGAATTTCGTCTACACTGTGTTCCTTATACCAGAAAATTATCCTCCTCACAATCCTTTTCAGAAAACAGGCCTAACTAATATAGTCCTTCCTTCACTGAATGTCTGGTATTAAAGGGAATCCTGAGATTATTGCTACTAACTTTCATCCACACTTATTCACTCACCATTTAATCTAGATACCTCCCCAGTGTGGCAAGCATAATGGAAAATTCTTCAGATGCAGAGATGAAAGATATCAAGATCTCATCAAGGAACCATATTCCACCCAGAAAGAAAGACAATGATGGTACAGTGTGACGAGGGCCATCCTGTGTGAAAAGCCTGCACATGAGGCCTTAGAAACAGCATCCAACCTCTGCAGAATGACACTGACTTGTATCTTTTGGTTCTTAGTGTGCCCTTTTATGCCTGGGATTGCGCTTTCCAACAATAGGTGCCTGGTTAATATTCACAGGTTAAATGACTTTTCACACACATTACCTCAATGAAATTGTCTCTCTTTAAAAAAAATCAAAACAACCTAAAGTTGGGAAGTCCAGGATATTTTTATTACATCTAGGGGGTCAGATATTGCAGAAAATTATTTGAAGCCCTAACACAGAATGATTAGGTTAGGGTAGATTCTGCTAGAGCTATTAAAATTAGAGTCCCATTTCAGTAAAAGAATGAACGACAAATACATTCTACAAAATGCAGACTCAGAAGGGGAAGAAACAAAACACTGCTGTTTGTCCAGCGCTACCAAGTTCTATAGCTGATCCTGAAAGGGATTGATTGCCATCTTTAAAGAATAAGCACAGTAACAGTTATCAAATAAAAAGTACTTTATTACTATGCAAATATGTGGCTATTAGCTCCACAATTGAGAGCTAGAAAAAAAATTTGGCATTCTTTTCTCCTGTTTAATGGAGCAAGTTTAGGGAAGTGTGGAGCCAATCCTAGAATAAAATTTTATAAGCAGAGCCTTGATTATGCTCCCTGTATTTGTAACAATGTCAGTATTCTTGTCCACATCTCATTCCACAGTCAGCATCTGTAAAACTGGTCATAAAATTTATTTAATCAATGCTTTTTTTTCTCCAGCTGGAGGCAAAGTGATTTTTAACTTTCAACCAGAGATATATTAATTATGCTTTCACCTGCTGGTAGAATTGTGCTAAGAAAGGTGCCAGCTAGGCTTATGTGGATCTTATTCTTAGGAGAAATGGAGCATTCTTCACATTCAGACAACACTTTTCACAGTTTCGGTCAGCCTCTGCTGAGGCACCTTAATGCCCTTTTACCTGCCATATTCCAACCTAATTTCATTGACTCTACCATTGGCTGCACTTGGCCAGATTCAGGAACAATTTCACTCCCATTTGCTTAAAAACGGAGTTTTGAAAAGCACTAGTAGCTGCTACAATCAGATATAATGTAGTATTTTATACTATTCAGCTCTAAAGTTCTACTCAGCCATCACAGAATTTATTGAAGATGGACAGAAGAAAAAGGGAACTTGTGTCAGAAACTAAATCGAAGCAAAAAGGCCTGAATCCCACAGTTACCACCGTTAGGGGGCTAACCAAAGACAGTGAGTTCCTTTTAAAACCAGGCAACGGGACTAATGGCTTAACGCTAAGAACTCTCAGCCCATGGACAAGGATCAAGCTGACTCATAAAATGCATTCTGTTCAGTTTGCAGTCCTGTTGTTTCTCAAATGGCCCTCCCTGGCAAGAACCGAGGCTGGGAAGGGAAGCCAGATGTAAACACTGGGCGGGAACTGCAGAAGAAGCCTGCATGTGAGCAGCTGCAAACAATCCATTTTAATTCCAAGTCAGTGTTTAAGGACCTTGGGTGTTATAGTTAGGGAGGTAGAAGGGGTGGTGGAAGTAACTATGGCATTGGATTTGGCAGGCATGCATTTTCCTACGAACTGTGTTCAATTCTTCTAATCATAGTTATTATGAATGTTTCTCTCCAATTTATTCCTTGTGTCACTTTGTGCTTTCCTGTTCTCCCCCACAATCTGGTAGTCGAGGGTATGAGAGTGGTTTTTGATCCTACAAATAATAAGGCAGAAAGGTGACAACTTTTAAACCACATAAACACACGCACACAAATTTCTTGGCTTCTGCCCCACAGGGTTAAACAATTGTGAACATTTGAAGAAGGTTAGAATTATCTGAAGTGTGTAAAGACCTTAGCCATATCTTGTAATTTTCCAAATAGCAATGCCTAGTATAATGTGGAATTATCTACAGCTGTGTGACCTTGTGCACTTGCCTCCACTCTCTGGGCCTAAGTTTCTTCTTCAGCAAACCAAGAGTAATTCCTAAGATGTTTTCCAGGTATGTCATTATTATTTTAGTGGTGGACTTGTTAGCAAGCTATCTTTACAATAATGCTTGAAAAGATAATAAATTCAGGACTAGAAAACAAAAGGATATTTGACTAATCCAAGTTTGACCCAAATTTCCCGGCAACCTCCATTCTGTGTGTCAATCCATTAATACTAGGCACCTTTTTTTGTTCCATCTTTTAATTCACTGCTAATAGTGTAGTCTTTCTGGTCCCTTTCATTCTTAACCTTGGAAAGCATGTGTGTGTTTTATTGGGACATAGATTACACCATAATTAGAATTGATGTGGTGATGGGGACCATTTCTATTTGTTTTTTATTCTCTGTAAACCGTTTTAGCTGAGATATTAAAGTGCAATTCTAATGTGGTTGGCTTCTTAAAGCTTTAGAAAAGGTTTACCCAATGCAAAAGGTATTAGCTCTGGTATCCTGGCAAAAATCCAAATGAGTAATTACATTCTTTTTGCTAAATCTTTCCTGTAGTTTTAATTGGAAATGACATCCTTTATTTCTTTACCTCGACTAGTACCTATTGTTCTTGAGCATCTGTTAAGGCTGCTGCATTTCACTTCAGTAGAGATTTCTTTGCAGTAGTTACCTTGTATTAAATGGCCTCTTTAAATATACCCCATTTGCAGTTTATGTGTGGGCGTGAGCAGGTGTGAGAAGCGACTTAAATACGATGATTTATAAAGTGCCTTGGGATCCTGGATGGAAAGGGCAATTTAGACCTGGGTTATCAGCATTATGTGAAAAACATGCCTCTGTAAACCAGTTACTAATTACACAATTACCTTCTGTGGCACGAGTAAAAAATGATGTGATGCTTTTCAGCAAATTCTAGTTTTAAGTAAATAATTCTTGGAGACAAATGATTAATTGTATTAAGTAGTCTTTACTAAATGCAATTTAGGGTAAGTCATTTTTTTTAAAAAAAACCACAACATGATAAAGTAATTGTAATTTGTAATAAATTTGTCTCCCTAGAAGGAATTTTATCCAGGGCAGAGAAAAGTACTTGATTATTATTTTCCTTTTTAGAAGAGCATTAGTGTATTTTAACTGTATAAAAGAAAGTAGATAAAGAGAGTTGTTACATACTAATGAAGTCAAGTGAAGTTTCTCACAGTGATGTGATGTCCTTGTGGATCTTATAAACAAAGATACTCCTGGTAGAGGTAATTTGGGGACTGATGTTAATTCTGATTTGAGAACAGTTTCACATAAGGGACAAATAAAGGCATATGTCACTAGTATCACAAAACAGTTCTTCCTGGCATAATAAAAACCAATCTGCAATTCTTCAAATTGGGAATCTAAATTTGTACAATGATGCCCACACACAGAAATCCACTAATTAGTTCTTATAAGTATCCAGGCAATCCCGCAGCCATGGGCACACAGTAGACCCCACAGAAGATGCAGTTGACTTTGCTAAGTCCGGAGCCCTCAGTGTTGTGATATTTTTCCCTAGCTCCTGATTAAAAGGAAATGTAAGAAAAACAAATCACTAACTCCCTCTCTCTAGGTATAGAGATGAACATTGGTACTTATGTTCTTATACCAAAGAGGCAATAATATAGTAAGATGGGGAACATTTTAATCTGCCTTTAAAAAAGATTTAAGTTTCTCCTTCATGATTATGGTTATCTGGCAAAATGAGTTACCTGTATACCTTAGTGAGCTCAAATAACAATTAAGCAATATGGAAAAATAAATCCAAAAAACAATTCCTCTGGGGAGATTGTCATATTCATAGTTTCTACAGGCCAACAGGGAGTCTATGGCTCCGCCTTATTTTTGCAAAAATGAATTATGTCTACCAAACCTTACCAATCAATACTTTTCATAAAATGATGGATTGGGCTGTAGTGACCAGTATTGATTATGGAAACAGTTGAAGTTAATGGATTAGCTGTATCCCAGCCCACTGTGCTCTTCACTGGAAGGTCTAATATAATGTACAGAACAATGTAAACATTCCTAGTAGTATTACTTTATAATAAAATGGAACATCCAAGCAGCCAGTGGGGAGGGACAATAGAAAATGTCTTTGGTAAAATTATCTATACCCTCAATCGGCACATAAATAAAAAATAAAATCTGAAAATAAATCTGATTCAAGTATTCATCCATTGACTTTCTCCAAGATCTCCAGGTGTTGAAAGCCCCAGCTGAATGCCCTATACCATGGAAAACATTCTTGTATTTGCATAATATTTTCAGAGATGCTCAACTCATCCTGAGCCTAAAGGGATATGGATGTTCTCTGAATATTTTATGTTGCTTTCATTTTCTACAAAGACTTGGTCTAAATTGCAAGATGGAAATAGATATGCAGTGGATGTTTGTTGTGGGCAGTTAGCAGGTCTTTCTGTGATGAATAAAATAGAAAAATCCCAAATGTAGCTTGTCTTTATTTGAATTACTGTGATCTTGAAAGTTATCAATGTTTGAATTGCAGAAAGAATTTCCCTTTTTTGTTTGTGTTCACGTTAGACTCTTTGACTTATTCTTTATCATTATAAATAATTGAATTTAAAGATATTCTTTATATTTTATCGGTAAGTTTATTCCAGAATTTTTTATACTTGCACAGTTGGCTAACAGGTCAGTTAGTGTTCTTTACAATTATAGATAATTGCATTTAAAGAGGCTCTTCATATTTCCTGGTTAAGTTTATTTCAGATTTTTTTCTACTTGAGCTGATGGTTAATAGGCAGTCAATATTAAGCTTTAAGTTCCTCCAATGGTCTGTTGGAATCCCAGTGGTCCTCTTATAACCAATTTATTCATTCACTTATTCATTCAGCAAACATTCCTTCTATGCTTGATAAGTGCTGGGAACTAATGATACCAAAAATATTAAAGCATAACCGCTATTATCAGCTGTATTTCAGTTCATATCTTGCTCGATATTGTTATTATAGGCCATCATTTTATCCAAAACAAACTTTTTTTCCTATGACATGCTAAAGTAGTTCAATAAACACTTGTTTTTTTAATGTATTATTTTTGAACTAGGACTCAGATATAGCATTAGGGGGTAATTCAAAATACTTTTCCTCCAAATGAAATGTAAAATCAAGATATTCATTTGTAGCCATGGGATTCCATGATACTTGACTTTGAACTGTTAGGTTCTTACCAATTCCCTTTGGGAAATTATATTCCACCTTTGTAGGTTTTCTTGCAAAATTCAATTTGTTAGAAAATCTTCAATCTCTATTTTTCCCTGTTGTACAGAATTGCTCTTGTTGTCTGTTAAACAACAATCATAATGTGCCCATAATGTCTACATTTCAGTTGCTGGTAAAGGGATCCTACTATGAAAAATTCTCGGAAAGTGCTTCTCAGAATCTTTGAGGTATTTGTGGTATATCAATTTTGATGAACAGAGGGCATAATTTCTTATGTAATAGATTCAATGTAGTTCATTCTCCCCTGATGGTAAATTCAGGTCAACCTAGCAGTCAAGATACGTCCTCATAGTTTCTCTTAATTCTGTGCAGTCTCTGTGATAGTCAGTCCTGACCTATTGCACTTCACAACACTGCATCCATCTGTATATTTAACCTGAAATGCTTTCTTTAGTTTTCTCTGCCTATTCAGTTGGTATACTTTTGGTAAGGTCCAGCTCAAATCTCACCAATTCCAGTAAGTTTTTTATTTTTTAATAATTTTATGTCACAGTGATCTTTCTGCTAAAATCAATTCTCTCAGCAGTCTGATCCCACTAACCTCACAAAAAAACAAAAAACAAAAACAAAACTATTTTGTTCATGAATCTCTGAAACTACTCTCAAGCTTCCTTGTATTTTATTCATTCTCAGTCATTCGTTCATCCATCAAACATTCACTGAGTACTTAGTCTATGTAGGAAAGCAGAAAAGAAAAACATAAGGCTAGTCCATGCTCTCAAGAACTATAGTCTGATAGACACACAGGAAATAAGTAATCACATCCTGACCCTGCTTCATCCCCCAATTTACCCAAGGGATCAAACATAATTCCATCAGCAACAGTCTCTTTGTGGCAGACTTTCAGAAATGATATTGATGCTGATGGTAATGGTGACATAGTGACATGGTGATGGCAATGGTGTTAGTTTCAGTTGTGCTTCATGGATTGGGACTTAGAAATGAACTGAAAACTATATTCTATTTTTCTCCATAGCCCTGATAACTGAAGTTGCACAATAATAGGGGAGTTAGCAAGAGTTTGTTATTTGGGGTTCTGGGGCTACATGTGTGGTTTAAATTAGCTCCCCATATTTTTCCAGGTAGATGTGGAAACTGGATGAGATTTATTATTTAAAAAAGTCACACATACAAAGGAACATGTTATTAGAGTTACATATGATTTTCTTCTTATCCTTATTATAACAAAATTAAAGTGATATGAGATATTTATAAAATTATTTGGAAACACATAGAAATGGCAATCTCCACCTGGGGTAGTGGTATGGCTAGATATTGATAGAGATTGGTGGTTTGAACTGATTCCTGAAGAATGAATAGGAGCCCACCACATCAGTATGAGAAAGGAAGAAAGGTACAGAGGTCATTACAAGTGGAAGAACTGACATTAGGAGAGGCATGTTGATGCATAAAGGAATCACAAATCTTTGCTTATGGCCTGAAAACAGAATGCAAGTTAAAAGATAACAGAGAACCAGTTAGTCAGGGAACAAATTATGACAGGCTTAGATACTATACAAAAAATTTGAGATGTTATTTGGAAAGTTTCCGAAGCATTGTAAGTATGGATCTGCTATGAATCCTGGAAAGATCATTCAAGCAGCAGAATAGAGCATGGATTAAAGTTAAGGGCAGGAAAACCAGGAGATGCTCTTACAGTTGGTTTATTATGTCCTATCAGGCTGAGCTAAGGTAGGAGTCTTGGAATAGAGAGAAGAGAGTGGCTGTGAAAGATAACTGTTGCTTGATGACTCCCTGAATATGGCATGAGGTGAGTAAGGAGTCTGAAATAATGCTCAGAGTTCCCTCTTGGTCTTCAGAGGTCTGTAAATGGTGGTATTAAGCAAGACAGATAATTCAGGAACATGAACATGTTTGGGAGGTTTGGGGGCATATATTCTTTCACCAATTAGATTGTAGTATTCTCAAGGTCAGAGGCCTTTTCTTTCATTTATTTTACTCCAGCCATTGTGTGATACTCGCAAGTTATATTAACAATTAATTGCTGAATAGAATAAAGAGACACAGATGATCCATTAACATTTTACTGAGGGGCACAGTGAAGCATAGGAAATAGTTAAGAGAACCACATGTATATTTGCATTAAATATGCATTACATTTGCATACAATTTGAGTAAATCTGTCCAAATTGTTTCATTTTTCATGGGCATTTTAAATATTCAAAGTCTATTATTGATGCCTTTTAAAGGAACCTGATATCCATATTAGACAAAACATCAGCAGCAGGCTAATGGACAAGAAGGATCAGACCTACTCCCATCTATTTATTCACATCTAAATACCCCCGAAGGACTATTTACTTCTCATCTTAATAGCTGTTTGTTATGCTCATAATTAACACACCATTGGTTGAATCTTAGCAATGATCTTGCAAAATTATATCTCACTCATCTCAGATAACCTCAATTATATAGAGAAACAGCAGTTAGTAAACCTCTATTACTGGCAACCTAAACATGGAAGGACTTCAGGAAAGCTTATCTAGATAATGAGGTTGTACCCTCCTCTAAATTGTGGGCATCTTTTTCTTCTGGTGCTTCTTGAACTGCTCTAGAAGGTGCTGAATAGCTATTAGAGAATGCTACACACTAGGTGGGAAGTAAAATAAATGGGTAAATCCCAAAGACCAGTTCTTCTGGTGTCAGTCTGGTCGCACTAGAATCACCCAAAGAAGTCCCAAAGAACTTACCAAAAGACAGATTCACAGACCCTGCCCCTGGAGCTTCTCTAACAATAGAGTTGATATAGAGTTTACACATGCATAGTTTTAAGATTCTCTTCAGATAATTCTGAGGCAGAGACAGTCTTAGGCATCATTAAAATAGATAAATTTAGAAAGACTTTCAGACTCAGTAGTTACAGGATTCTTCTTGACACCTACTTCCTATGAAGCAGTGAAGAGACTTAGCTATGTCTCTGACTCATGGGATTCACCAAGCCTGAGAGTGGTTCTGAGGCACAAATACACAGAAATATAATCCAGATCACATACTAATTTCCTGGGGAGTCAGAGATTGGTTATCTCTAATTCCAGAAACTCAAGGACCATCTCACTTGACCAAGGAATGCCTAGTTAGAAATTGAGCCACGTTTGGGCCTTATCTTTTTGGGGGGTTGGAGGTGGGAGGCATCAAGGTCTCATTCTGTTGCTCAGGCTGGAGTGCAGTGGCATGATCATGGCTCACTGAAGCCTCCAACACCTGGGCTCAAGCAATCCTCCTGTGTCAGCCTCCCGAGTAGCTGGGATTGACGGTGCACAGCACCTGCAATGCCACCATACCCAGCTTTTTAGTTTTTTATATTTTTTTGTGGAGACAAGGTATTGCTATGTTGCCTAGGCTGATCCTGAACTCTAGAGATCATGCAATCCTCTCATTTGGCTTCTCAAATTGCTGGGATTACAGATGTGAGCCACCCCATCCAGCCAAGAACCTTATCTTTTACCAGCATAAAATATACAAAATACTTACACTTGTCTAGTCATATTTGAGCTCTTTTTACATAACTGCCAAATATATATATTTAACTTCTTTCCTTTCTTTCACCACCCTCCCATTTTTCTTTTCTCCCTCCCTTCCTTCTATAATTTCCTGTCTTCCTCAACCATGGGAGCAGAATGTTAAGTTAATCATATTTCTCATGGCATGGTCCAATGTCAGTCTTGGTCTGTGCATGGGCTTTCTTTTATTTGTTTTTTTCTCATTCATTTTCTGTATTTCTACCAAGATTAATCACCCATGCTAATATGTTAGCTATATATTCTTAAATATGCATCCATCTTTCTATAATCAATAATGCTTTTTTTGTGTGAGTCATGTCACATAAATAAAATTGTACAAGAACGTCTTTTTTTCTTATTTTTACCCTGAGTATTATTTTTCGGATCTATCCATTCCACTGTATGTACATCTAATATATTTTTTCTAATAACGACCAAGTATTCTACAAGATGACTCCAACACATTTTACTATATCATGGGCATGCAGATTGGCTTCAACTTTGCACTAACATAAACAGTTCTGAGAGAAACATTGTTGTTTAGATCCCCCATAAGATATGTGGAAAAGTTGCTCCAGATACATGTCCAGGAGTTACTGTGGCAGAGGCTGTATGTTTAACTAATTGCACTAAGTACTGCCAAGTTGCTCTCCACAACGTTATACTAATTTATACTCCCACCCGCAATACTGAGATTTCCTCTTTCCCACTTCCTATGCAACACTTGGAATTATCCAAATTTAAATTTTGCTAATCTCATGGGTGTTAACTGATGACTCAAAGCTTCAGTTTTCACTTTTTTCATTATAATACAGTTTAAATTGTGTTTTCATATGCTTTTTTTTAACCATTTAGGGTTCATCTCTATCAACTGTCTATTTATATGACACATCTATTTTTCTTATGTGTTCCCTGTTTTCCTTCTTGTTGATTTTTAAAGAGTTCCTTGGGTAATCAAAATATTAACATGTCAGGTTTTTTTTCTTTTTTTTCTTATTTTGAGTTGGAGTCTCACTCTGTTGCCCAGGCTGGAGTACAGTGGCACACTCATGGCCACCACAGCCTCGACCTGCTGGGCTCAGGCAATCCTTCCACTTCAGCTTTCCAAGCAGCTGGAAATATGGGTGCACACCAACACACCCGGTTACGTGTCAGTTTTATAAAACAACTATCTTCTGATCTCATCTGTCAACTGTGCCAGTGATACTTTTTGTTAAATAGAAAGTTTTTATTTTGTTATTTTCTTGCACTCAAAATCATTAATTTTTTTACTTCATTGTTTTGCTTTTGGAATCTTATTTAGGAAAGTTTTCTCCATCTTTAAGACACAGAAATATTCCTCTGCATTTTTTTCCTTGAGCTTTATGTATTAAGCTTTTACATTTAGGGCTGTAACTCATTTTGAGCCCATTTTTCAAAATAATATTGAGGAATTGATCTAGACTTATGCTTCTGTGTAATTGTGAACCAATTTTCTCAATACCATCTACTAAAAATGAGCCATTTTTCCATGGATATGTAGTCTACTTTTATAACACAATAATATGCTCATACTTACGAAATTTATTTTCTGTTCCAGAGGCATATCTCCCTGTTTCTTCATCAGTACAGTACTGTCTTTTCAGTACTTAGAATGGAAGGATTGTCCCTCTTTGCTTTACTTTGCTAAAAATAGACCTTATTTACTTTATGTTTTACTCTGTGTGTTTGTGTGTGTGGGTGGGTGGGGGGCTTTTTTGTGGATTGTGCAAAATATTGTGTTGGAATTTTTATTGGAATTTTGTTTAATTTATAAACCAAAATTAGGGGAAAATAATACATTCATAATATAAATGCATGCTATTTTTGAGCTTAACGCATCTCAATTTATGCAGTTATAATTTTATGTTCTTTAAGGGAGTAAAAGTCTTATTATCTTAATATGGTTCTAAGATTCTCTATTTGGTATAAAGTTTCTGTAAATTTTTGGAATACAACCTTCTTAATACTAAAGATGCTCTTCTCTAGTTTCCAATTTCTAACTTTAAATTAAGAATAGATGTTTAACATTTGCAAATAATTTTTCTATTTATTGATATAATTATGTAATTTTTAAAATTTGTCCATTAATATGTGATATTACACTGCTATGCTTTCTGATGTCAAATCATCCTCAATTTTTGGAATAAACACTTTCTGATCGTAGTAAATATTTTTATTATACTCAGATTTTAATTAGCTAATTAGCCCGATTTTTCTTATAGTGTTCAAAATTAAAATGAATTTATAATTTCCATTTATTGTACTGTTATGATTTTTTAAATTTGAATAAACCAAGCTACCATTTTCCACTTTGTAAAATAAGTTGTAAAATTTATAAATGATCAGCTCCTTGAAATTTTAGTAAAATTTATCTGTAAAATCTACTAGACCTAGAGGGTTTTTTTGTATCTTTGATGTTATTTTATATAATTAGCTTTTAAATTTTCTCTTTCTTCTTGCTCCAATTTAGACATTTTCTATTTTTCTGAGACTTATGCTTGTGTTTAGATTTGGAAACTTGTTATCATATTATGAGGGGGGACCAGAAAACCACAGAATTTATCTATTAAAAATGTGAGGTTGAACATTTCTTCATATGTCTGTTGGTTGCTCGGATGTCTTCCTTTGTGAAGTGTCTGTTCATATCTTTTGCCCATTTTATAATGGGGTTGTTTAGTTTTTTCTTTTCAGCACGTTTGAGTTCCTTATAGATCAAAGATGTTAAGCCTTTGTCTGACCTGGTGTTGGCAAATAGTTTTTCCCAGTCTGTAGGCTGTCTCCCTGCTCTCTTGATGGTTTCTTTGGCTTTGCAGAAGCTTGTCAGTTTAATAAGGTCCCACTTGTCTATCCTCTTTCTAATGACCTGCGGATTTTGGGCTTTGTTCAGGAATTGGAGGCCAGTTCCGATTTCCATGAGGGTATGTCCTTCATTTTCTAAGGTTCTTATGGTTTGAGGTTTTACATTTAGGTCTCTGATCCATTTGGAGTTAACCTTTGTGCATGGGGGTAGATAGGGGTCCTGTTTCAATCATCAGGGAGATGCAAATCAAAACCACACTGAATTACCACCTAACTCCAGTCAGAATGGTAATTATCAACAACTCAAAAAATAACAGCTGCTGGAAAGGGTGTGGCGAAAAGGGAACACTTCTACACTGTTGGTGGGAGTGTAAACTAGTGCAACCTCTGTGGAAAGCAGTGTGGTGATTCCTAAAAGCTTTAAATACCAACCTCCCATATGACCCCTCAATCCCCCTACTGGGAATATATCCGGAAGAACTCAAATGACTCTATAAAAAAGATACCTGCACATGTATGTTTATTGCAGCATTGTTCACAATAGCAAGAACCTGGAAGCAACCATGCTGCCCATCAAAAGAGGACTGGATTTAAAAAATGTGGTATATATACACGATGGAATACTATACAGCCATAAAAAAGAACAAAATCATGAATTTTGCAGCAACCTGGATGGAACTAGAGTCTATAATACTGAGTGACCTCTCACAGAAACAAAGATCTGAGTATCACATGTTCTCACTCATACAATTGACCTTGAACATCCAACCTAATACTATAAGAAAATGACTGACAGTAGTGGGAAACTATGGGGGTGGTGAGGGAGATGGGGTTAACAGTAGCAAATATCTGTCTGGGGATGGGGAAGCACCTCTGATCAATAGGGTGCCTGAATGAAATGTATTTGTATACCTAACCCTTAACTGTACCCCACAACATCATAATAAAAAATATTGATTATAAAAAAAATGTGTATTTATTCATACATGTTTTATTTCAAAGTGCTCGGCATTTGATGCATAAACCTATCAAGATACTTTTTCCACTGCACAAAACAGTTTTTGAACTCATCAATTTTGATGTCTTTTAGTTCTTCTACCATTTTTTGTTTCATCTCTTCTACAAAATAGGACTTTTTTCATCCAGGGAAACAACAACAACAAAAAAGTTGCTCTGGACGAGATTGGTGAATAGGGAGAGTGGGGTATGGGGATCATGCTGTTTTTGTTCACAAATTACTGAATGTTCAGCAGGTGTGGCCAGGTGGTTCATGTAAATCACCCATCATGAAATGGGCAAATGTGTTGAAAGATTCTCCCAAAAAAAATTCAAGAAGCCAAAAATAGTCTCATAAGATTGTTAGCTGGTACACTAATGTTGATGTGTTCCCAGAACACTTACCTAGTGGGGGAAGCCTGTTCTACAAGGGCCCCCCATCCAAAAAAAAAAATCATTTTTTGGGGGCCCCCCTTTGTGTATATATGGGCTCAGACAATCCTGCCTCAGCCTTCTAGGTAGCTGGAACTACAGGAGTGAGTCACACCACACACAGCTAATTTTTGGATTTAATGTAGAGACAAGGTCTCACAAAGTTGCCCAAGCTGATCTTGAACCTCTGGTTTCAGGCAATCCTCTCACCTCAGCCTCCCAAAGTGCTGGGATTACAGGCTTGAGCCATCGCACCTGGTTGTGTAGTTGTTTACAAATATTTTGTCATTTTCCTTCATTCTTTGATGTCTCTCTTTCTCACTTTTAATTGATACCATTTTCTTTGTTTTATTCTTCTTTACCTCTTTATAAAGTTTCTCTATGTTAATTTTCTCCGAAAATCAGCCTTTTATTTTTATTAATTATATCTTTTTTCATTTTAAAAATTTCTGATTCTATGTTTGTTTTCTTCATTTTTATATTTTTTGGATTT
Organism: Carlito syrichta; assembly: GCF_000164805.1. NCBI lineage: Eukaryota > Metazoa > Chordata > Mammalia > Primates > Tarsiidae > Carlito > Carlito syrichta. Next base: position 104,466 of record NW_007253042.1, read on the forward strand.
AGCAAATTCCTGAGTTGAAGTGTTTAAACTTATTTGTTTACCAGTATTTTTTTTGTTTCAGATAAGTGCACTTAAACCTATACATTTTTATGTAAAAATGTATCTGTGTCCACCACATTTTTAAATATACTATTTTAAATGCAACTGAAGTATTTTCAAATTTGTCATAAGATTTTCCTTTTAGTCAGAGTTGTTTAGAAGTTAATATTTGTTGGTTATTTTTAGACAAATTATGGTATTTTGACTCTCCTTTTATATAGGATTTTTAAATTTTATTGTATTTTTGTCAGATAATCTGAATAATGATGAAATTTTGGAATTTATTTATACTTTCTTTATGAGCTAGTCTTTAATCAGTATTTATAAGTGCTCCATATATGCTTGTAAAAATTATGTAATATGTTTTCATTGGTTGTTGGGGATATTGATCTATTAGTCCAAGTTATTCAAATAGATTCTTAATATTGTATATCTTTTCTTTTTTGTCTGCTTAGTCTTTTTGTTTCTAGATTTAAACTTTCAAATAGTTGATTTATATATCTCTCCTCTCAATTCAGTCAGTGGTTGGATTAAATATTTTGAGGCTATATGGTGAGGTGCATATATGTTCATGATTATTTCATCTTCTTGATAAGTTGCATAGAACATTTGTTTTGTTCCTTATGGTAATTTTGACTGGCTCATACATCCATCTGCATGAAATCCTTGAATCTTTAAAGTCAGGCATCTTTATTATTCTTTTGCTTCTCCTTAACTCTATTACTATAACTATTTCATGACCAGATATTAACAAGACCAATCAGCAAGTAACCTTTATGAATAACTATTTCTAATGTCTTTTTTCCTACTGCCCAATATCCATATGGTTTCCAAATCAAAGAGAAGATTATGCATATGTGTATGAAGAAATGAATGTTGGATTGCCCTTTCTAATAAATGCTTCACTCCTACATTTTGATTAGAGTAGAAAAGAGAGTTTCCCTTCCCAATGGAAAATTTTAAAAAGATGCTAGCCCCTGACATATCTCATTGTTTGAAGGGGTGACTATGGACTGAATGGATATAATACATAAGGGTAGGCACGTGGCATATATGTGTTGTCTTGTATTTTCCACACTCTTTCCAAGTAAAGGTTTTCTCCGTATTACAAATAAAAGAACTGTGGTTGAAAAGACGGTATTTACCTAATTTCACAGAGATAATACATGATGGAAGCAAAATAGAAATATAGGTCATTCTAATTCTGAAGCTCACATGTTTTGAACTAGCTGAGGTGCCATTCTATCTTTTAATGTCAAAGAAATTTGAGGTAGCAAAATCTCTTTTAACTCAGGATACTGTAGAGGTTGGAAGTGAAGAGGAAAAATACCTAGTTTTATGCCTTTTGTAGGATAGCATAACTTTGTATGAAAATGTATACATACAAGATGGGACTGCTTTTAAAGAAAGACTGCATGCTGACTAGCCTAGCACAACATTACTGAATGTCTGTCAAGGTTTTTCTTAAAAAATTGCAACAGAGAAATTCAAATTGTTAAAGTTAATTGCAGGATTAAATTGCTATTTGTCAATAGCAGTGTAATTTGTATTATAAATTACAGGACTGTAGCTTTCAGGCATATTTTATCAATATGTTTTCAATGATTTAATAACAATATTTCTCAAAAATAATCCAAACCACTTTTTTCCACTTTTTAAATGAACATATTCAGAGGATTTTCATCAGTGTGCTAGCCAGCTCTGCAAAATTTCTAGTAAATAAATTATCACCAGGAGGCTCAAAATCCATTACCATAAAAAAAGCCATTTTTTCCTTCCCTAATCGATTGCCCACTGTGCAACTGCTAATGGGACCATACACACATGTCGTGCAGAGGGAATTCATTTTCAGGTTCTTTCTCTTTTCTAGAATTTATTTTATAAAGAATTTCTCACTAAACTCATAAATTAGTCAATGTATAAAATGAACACTTTAGCTTGCAGCAAGAGAAACATTAAGGTTGTGCACCTAGAGAATTTTCAAAGCTGGTTCACAAGAAAATGGAGGTTGCACTAGATGATTTGAAAAAAACTACAGCAGCTATGTGGGAGAGCTAGTCTTTTTCCTGTTCCTCATACCATAGTTTTCCCACTCATGTGTCCTTGTGGGTGCACAAATTTCCAGTATGTGCTGATTGGTATTCCATATGACAAGTGCACTGAGCAGTACTGGCCTTTGAACCTAGAAGTTTTGAAGTGATCCCAGGGCAACTTGATTTATTTTATCGAGTCATTCCAGTTTATTCTCACAATCTCATCTTTTACCTCCAGCTCTATTCTTCTACCTTTCACAGAAGATATTGCATATAAATATCAACTTATAGCATTATATAAGACTTTTATAAGATTTAGCTGCTAAATAAAATAAGGCAAGTGGCATGAGAAGGGCTTATCCCAAAAATGTATCCCAACTGAGAATTACTAAATCTGAAATTTTATTTCAAAACTATTTATTTTGACAACTCCAGTAGTCTTCTCTCAACAACTTAGAATTCTGATGCTAGAAGAAGATTTAAGTTCAATTATTCAGTCACCTTCCTTTTTCAGATTATTTCTACCGATTAAGGTAGCACTCTAGTAAGAGGTAAAATCTGGTATCTAATCTGAATTTCCTGGTACTTTATTTCTGAATGAAATTACCCATTTTCTGAGGGATAGTTGATAATAAATGGAGTCAAACCAGCCTGAGAATGAGATGCCTGAAAATATTGGGGTGAAGTGAGGGTACAGAGGAGAAAGCAAGCCAGAGATAAGAGAACATGGAACTTTTTAAAAGCTGTAGGGCACAGAAAATTATAATGAGAGCACCCAGTGGAATTAAATGATTTCTCTATGTGTATAGGCTTGATTCTACCTCTCAGCATATGCCACGCTTACTTTATGTTTTAAAATATTTTTTTATAGTAACCAACTTTTTTCTCATTCCCTTTTTAGGTAAGTTGTCATTCCTGCTTCTAAAAAACTATTGTTCCAGAAAAAGTCATGAATATGAGGCAAGTAACTATTCTTTTATGGCTTCTCTACTCTCTATCTTTGGGTAAGTGCTTCTATTTGTCTATGTTATCTTGACTATCTAGAGATGAAATAATTGATTAAATTGACTACATAATTGATAAAATAATGGCACAGAGTTTACAGTTTTAATTTACTTAAGGGTCTATAGGTCTGATGATATTCTTTCATGAGCTAAATAGTCATTTGGAGACTGTTACAAGGACTACAACATTTCTTTGCATATTTATGTTTACAATTAAGTTTTCTGTGAGTTTTCACTATGGGTTAACTGACACTTTGATGAGGCTCTAAAACCAAATAACACTTCTTTCCTATCACTGATCCATGCAAAATGATGGAATTCAAATTTTACAGTGTAGCAATATAGTTCATTTCTCTACTTCAAGGCTGCGCAATTATTTTATCATTGTGATTTTTCAGTCATCAGAATAATGACTTAGGTACATATTGATTGTTTAGGAATTCTTTGGGTTATTATGATCTGGCACAATGTTGGTGACACACTTCAGAAATGTGTTTGTCTTTTCTTTGCAATTCTTTTTTTTTTTTTTTTTGAGTTGGAGTCTCACTGTGTCACCCAGACTGGAGTGCAGTGGCCGCTCTCGGCCACCGCAGCCTCGACCTGCTGGGCTCTGGCGATCCTTCCGCCTCAGCCTTCCGAGTAGCCGGAATTACAGGCATGTGCTACCATGCCCAGCTGATTTTTTGATTTATTGTAGAGATGAGGTCTCCCCAAGTTGCCCAGGCAGGTCTCGAACCCGCGGGCTCAGGCAATCCACTCACCTCAGCCTCCCAAAGGCGCAGAATTACAGGCTGAGCCACTGAGCCCGGCTTCTTTGCAATTCTTTAGTAAAATTTTTCTTTCTAGGAACTTCATGTTTATAATTTCACTCTGTTCTATAAACACAAGATTCCGTGATCTATCAATAAATAGATAAATATATGATTGATTTGTTGATTGATAGATGATAGATAGATCACACATTTACTTGAATCACTATCAAACCTGTGAATATTAGTGGCATATCATGGAAAATCCTAAAGAATAAAGGATGGAATTTATAATGTGTAGAACTTTTCTTCCCAGCAGAGATTTTTAATACATCACTGTTTCAATATGTCATACCCTGAGCAAACCAAAGCATTCACTGCAATTTTTTTAAGAACAGAATTAGCAAATGTATTTTGTTACAAGGAGTGTGTGTGTGTGTGTGTGTGTGTGTTTGTGTGTGTGTGTGTATTGAGACTGAATCCAATCAAAATGAGAATTTTAAATAAAGCTAACAGGATAATGTTTAGGTTGCCAAAATGGTGGACCTGAAACAGAGGAAATACAAACATAAATCACAGCATCCTGAAAATAGCCACAGATTCTTAACAGTTTGAAAATAAATAGCCACAGTGGGATTTATGGTATTAAAACTTTGGTCTAATTACAAACATTAATTTTATTTAACAGCATTGCTATAGCATTTCTATAGCTAGAGGGTCCCAGGAAAGACCAAAATTATATATCTTAGAAATTATTTCCTCAGTTATTAATATCTTGCATGATTGAAGTTTAAAGATATTTTATATTCAAACTAATTATCAACTACATATTTGTTTTCTTTTTAAAAAAGTTTTGAATTACTTAAGATAGTAAAATTTCTCCATGTTAAAATTTTTCACTTTACATCCTTGTTCTCAAATACTACCTCGAGTTTCCTTTGTGTTTAGGCTTTTAACACCACAGGAGAACAAATTTTAAAAATATATATTTTCATTGATAATTTCAGAAAAAGAATTATGGTTGCTTTGGGAACTTTAACAGTGAGTTTTCTGACTCCTGTGTAATTATAATCTGTGTCTTAATGATACATTAGCATATTTTTGCATCTAATTTTATAAACAAATGCAAAACTCTATACTAATGTAGTCTTGAGTGACAAATTTAAAACCATAAAAATTAGGTAATTCCAAAAAATAAGATGCTTTGAGATACGAATGGAACACACTGCTATGTGTATAAATATATATGCATTATATATATTTATATGCATATAAAATAGAATAGTAAAACTGTCAATAGTTGAACATTATTCAAAGTTGTTTTAAGTAAACAAATACAATTATTATCCTCTTTACATAGAACTGGTGAGATTTTACATTAAAAAATAAACTTTGCTATGAATCATTATTTTATTAGGAATATTCAGTTCAAAAGCCACTTAATAAACATCTATGTATTATCAGGAACTATGTCAAATATTGTTGAGAATAGATACATGAACAAATAGATATTGTTTTCATGTATCCCTTAATAGAGAGGTGACTATAAGCAAAGGTCTATGTATGAATGTAATATAATATTGAATACATTATATTGTAAAATACATAAATACATATAGACAAAGCACAGCGTGTTGTGAATACATGTTAAAAATAATATTTTGAACTAACAAAGGAAAACTTTATGAAGTGATTATTCATAAGCCAATGGATAGAAATTTGCTGGATGGTAGTTTAGAAGTTTACTAGATAGAAAACTGCATGAGCAAGATCCAAGAGGAGAAAGGATATTTTACGGAGGAACCCAATAAGACATGAAAAGATTGTTAGAATATGTAATTGTCTATAAAACAACATTAGATTAAATAATTTCTAATTTCTTAGGATTAATTAGGTCTTTTGATTATATAATCTTAAGATTGTAGAAATCTTGATTTCATGAGATTCTCTTTTTTTGACTTGAATATTTCGCTCTTCTATTGTATTTAATAATACCCTCTTCTGTTAATTTAACACTATGCCCTTCTATGAGTGTAACAATACACTTTTGACAAGGTGATTGCATCTTCATTGGTTTGTAAATTCATTGAAAAGGGAACTCTAACTTCAATGAAAAATTCATTCATCTTAGTATCTCTTCAGTTTTTAGTTAAGTTCTTAATATGTAGTTTTCCTTCAATAAATGCTGTTTCATTTTCTGAAGACTTTTTTTCAGTGCCTTGACTTTGTATTCCACCAAGCCAAATCTGATCCATTCTTCTTTTGTCACTGCAAATTATTTGACCATGTGTCCTATAATAGAACACTTGGACCTAGCACACAGAGTGGTGATTTTTTTTTTTTTTTTTTTTTTTTTTTTTTGAGTTGGAGTCTCACTCTGCCCCCCAGACTGGAGTGCAGTGGCCGCTCCTGGCCACCGCAGGCTCGACCTGCTGGGCTCCGGTGATCCTTCCACCTCAGCCTTCCAAGTAGCTGGAACTACAGGCACACGCTACCACACCGGGCTAATTTTTGATTTATTATGGAGATGAGGTCTCCCTGCCCAGGCAGGTCTCAAACCCGCGGGCTCAGGCAATCCACTCACCTCAGCCTCCCAAAGGATTACGGCTGAGCCACCAAACCCGGCAGAGTGGTGATTAAGAGCAGAAACAATGAAATGTCTGCCTGTGATTGAATCTATTTCATCACTATTTAGCAGTGTAACTTTGAACAAGAGTCTTAATATGTTTGTGCTTCAGTTTCCTTTCCTATAAAATGGGGATGAAAAATTCAAAGAGTTGTTTTGAAGATAGTATGAGTTAATAGGGTAATATAGAAGCATGCCTGCCTCCTAATAGCTATATAAGTGCTTGCTATTTTCATCTTTAAATCATTGAAAAACAACTTTGGGAGGTAATTTTTTAAAAATGTCAATAGCTTTACAGAGTAGAAATAATTTTTGGTTACATGATGCATCGTGTAGTAACAAAGAAGTCTGGGCTTTAAGTATACCCACCACCCCTACCTGTGCACATTGTACCCAATAGGTGATTTTTCATCCCTTCCCTCCTTTCCACCCTCCTCTTTCTGTGTTTCCAATGTCCATGATGTCTCTGCAGATCCTTAGTTTAGCTTCTACATATAAGTGAGAATGTGTAGTGTTTGGCATTCCATTCCTGTGTTTATTCACTTAGGATGATGGTCTCCAGTTGTATTCAAGTCATTGCAAAAGACTATTTCATTCTTTGTTATGGCTGGATAATATTCTGTGGTATATATGTATATATATTACATTTTCATTATTCACTGATCAGTTGATGGGCATTTAGGTTGATACTGCATCTTTGCAATTGTGAATTGTGCTGCCATAAACATTTGCGTGCAGGTGACTTTTTTGTATAACAACATCTGGTCCTTCAGTAGTTACCTAGAAGTGGCCTGGCTGGATTGAATAGGAGATCTCCTTTTAGTTCTCTGCAAAATCTCCATACCAATTTCCAGGGTTTGTACTGATTTGCACTCCCATCAACAGTGTCTAATTGTTCACTTTTCACTGCATCTGCTCCAATATCTATTGTTTTTTGGGTTTTTTAATAATGGCCATTCTGATTGGTGTAAAGTGGTATCTCAGTGTGGTTTTAATTTGCATTTTCCTGGTGGTTATTAGTGATGTTAAACTGTTTTTGTATGTTTGTTGACCACTTGTAAATCTTCTTTTGAGTGATGCCTGTTAATGTCATTTGCCAACTTTTTAATGGGACCATTTGATTTTTTTATTGCTGATTTGTTTGAGTGGTTTGTAGATTCTGGATATCTGTCCTTTGTCAGATGTATAGCTATTGAACATCTTCTCCCATTCTGCAGGTTGTCTGTTTATTCTGTTGATTATTTCATTGACTGTGCAGAAGCTTTTTAGTTCAATTAGGTCCCATTTATTTATTTTTGTTTTAGTTGCATTTGCTTTGGGAGTTTTAACTATAAATTCTTTGCCTAGGCCAATGTCCAGAATAATTTTTTCCAAGTTTTTTTTCCAGGATTTTTATGATTTCAGGTCTGACATCTAAGTCTTTAATCCATCTTGAGTTAATTTTAGTATGTGGTAATAAATAGGGATTGAGTTTCAACTGTTGGCATGTAGCTATTTAATTATTCCAGCACAATTTGTTGAATAGGGTGTCCTTTCCCTGGTGTACGTTTTTGTCTGCTTTATCAAAGATCAATTGGCTGTCAGTATTCGAGCTTATTTTTGTTGTTTTTTTTTTACTTTTGTTTCATTTGTCCACATGTCTATTCTTGTAACACTACCATGCTGTTTTAATTACTATAACCTTGTAGTATAATTTGAAGTCAGGTAATGTGATGCCTCCAGTTTGGTTCTCTCTCTCTTTTGTTTTTCTTTTTCTTTTTTTTTTTTAGTTGGAGTCTCACTCTTGTTGCCCAGGCTGGAGTGCAGTGGCACACTCACGGTCATCACAGCCTTGACCTGCTGGACTTAGGTGATCCTTCCGCCTTAGTCTTCCAAGTAGCTGGAACTACAGATGCATGCCACCACACCTGGCTAGTTTTTGTGATTTATTGTAGACATGAAGTCTCATCAATTTGCCCAGGCTGGTCTCCAACCCCCAGGCTCAGGCATTCCTCTTGCCTCACACTCCCAAAGTGCTGGTGTTACAGGTTGAGCCATTGTCCCTGGCCCAGTTTTGTTCTTGCGTTGGCTATTCTGGCTCTCTTTTGGTTCCAAATGAATTTTAGGATTGTTTTTTCTAATTCTGTGAAAAATGATGTTGGCAGTTTGGTAGAGATTTAGTTGAATCTGTAGATTACTTGGAGTAATATCATCATTTTAACAATGCAGACTCTTCCAATCCATGAGCATGGGATGTTTTTCCATTTGTTCGTGTCCACTACAATATAATTTCTTTCATCTGTGTTTTGTAGTTCTCCTTGTAAAGATCTTTTTCTGCTTGGTTAAATATATTCCTATGTATTTTAGCTTTTTGGCTACTATTGTAAATGGGGTTGAGTTACTGATTTGATTCTCAGTTTGGCTGCTGTTGGTGCATAGCAGTGACACTGATTTTTGTGTGTTGATCTTGTGTGTTTTGTATCCTGAAACTTTACTGAATTTATCAAGTCCAAGAGTCTTTTAGAGGAGTTTAGGATTTTCTAGGTATGAGATCGGATCATCAGCATACGACATTTTATTTTCTAATTTGAATACTCTATGCCTGATTGTCTTGGTTAGGACTTCCAGTACCATGTTGAATAGGAGAGGTAAAAATGGGCATCCTTGCTTTGTTCCAGTTCTAAGGGAGAACGTGTTCAACTTTTCTCTGTTGAGGGTGACATTGGTTGTGAGTTTGTCATACATAGCTTTTGTTATTATTTTGCCGAGAGTCTTTGTCATGAAAGGATGCTGGATTTTATCAAATGTTTGAAAAACAGTTTTTGTTCAGATATAGTAGAGGGTCTTTCTTTAACATTAAATATAATTAAGTAGATATTATAGTAATGTTTAAAACTAATAAGTGAAATTCATAGTATATATCATGCTCCTGTTTTAGGAGTCACTGAGCATATGCATATATCTGTATATAACTTATTTAATGTAGAATTATGTCTAAAGTAGTTTTTCAGGAATAAAGCAGAAGTTGGAGAAGTTTTAGAGGCACTACCTTCTGCAGCAGTATTTTCCTATAGCTGAGTGTTTTATTCTTAGTTAGTGTGCTGCATGTTTATTCTTCTGACAAGAAATTTTACTAACGAGGTCATACTCTGGGAAAAAATATTTGCCAACTCTATGTCTGACAAAGGCCTAACATCTAGGATCTACAAGGAACTCAAACATGCTGAAAAGAAAAAGACAAACAGCTCCATTACAAAATGGGCAAAAGGTTTGAATAGACAATTCTCAAAAGAAAACATACAAGCAGCCAATAGATACATGAAACAATGTTCAGCCTCACTAGTCATCAAAGAAATGAAAATTAAAACTACACTGTGATACCACCTACTCCAGTCAGGATGGCCACCATCAATAACTCAAAAAACAACAGATGCTGGAGAGGATGTGGCAAAAAGGGAAGACTTCTACACTGTTGGTGGAAGTGTAAACTAGTACAACCTCTGTGGAAAACAGTGTGGCAATTCCTAGAAGTTCTAAAAATCGACCCCGCAGTTCCCCTACTGAGAATATACCCAGAAGAACTCAAATCACTCTATAAAAAAGATACCTGCAAACATATGCTTATTGCAGCATTGTTCACAATAGAAAGAACATGGAACTAACCTTGCTGCTCATCAAAAGAGGACTGGATAAAAAAAAAAAATGTGGTGCATATACACAATGGAATATTACACAGCCATAAAGAAGAACAAAATCATGAACTTCGCAGCAACCTGGATGGACTTAGAGTCTATAATACTGAGTGATATTTCACAGAAACAAAGAACTGAGTATCACATGTTCTCACTCGTAAGTGGACTTTGAACAACTATCATAATACCATAAGAAAAGGAATGACAGTAGTGGGAAACTGTGGGGGTGTGGGAGTCAGAGAGCTGGGATTGGCAGTAGTAGGAAACTTCCTGGGGAAGAGGGGGCACATCTCATCAGCAAGGGTACCTGCACAATGAATATTTGTTTACATGGCCCTGAATTGTACCCCACAATTTTAAAATAAAAAGCAGTCATACTTAATCATCTTTAATTCTCTTCTGATGGCTCTAATTTGTACTTATGTTGCTGTTGCTAGCAGTCCTTTGTCACTCAGCTTTTTTAGTATTTTATTCTGCAAGGATAACAGTAAAGTGTATTTGGTAATAACAGGTATTGCTGTTTTCATTTGTCTCAAGTGCTATTTTTATTGTCATCTATTGCAGTTTAATGACCCAAACCTTGACAGTACTTTTGGATGAACTGTGTAATAGGCAACACTTGAATGAAAAGGAAAGGCTGATCAGCAAGCAGTGGCTCAGTGAGGGAACATGAAGGTGTGAGTTTTTCTTTAGAACAAGCTTCTTTAGAAGACACAAGGACTCTAATGAGAATATTTTCAATATTGTTTCCATGTTTCAATACAACAGCAGGAAAATATTGAATAATGCAATTTGGTTAGTTTCATCTATTTTATGAGCAACTTTATCAGAAGCACTGTCATTTTTCTAACTAGCATTATTATTAGTCTTTGAATTATGCCAGAAAACCTTGAATATGTCAAGAATGATACAATCACTTTCACGTACAGTTTAGGGTACACAAACTCAAGTACTGATGCAGAGGTAAAGCACACAGAGTGGATGCATTTGATGAAGTTTAGTTGCCTTTCCCTTCACTTTAGAAAGTGAGGACAGAATCTTTTTGGAGCAGAATTTGCTTGGAGGAAAGTGAGAAGTAAAATAGAAAAATATAATAAGATTAAGACTTAGCATGAAAGAATGGTAGGTGTCAGTATGAATGAGATGGCCACAGGGGCAACGGACAGAAGAGCTAATAATAAAGCAAAATTAAACATTTATTCAGAATTTTAAATTAAATAACATATAGAAGTAGGGTCTGTAGAAGATACTTTAAACTTGGAATTTATCTGTTCAAAAAATAGCTATAAAAACTTTTGGGTTATAAAGAACTATGTAAATATGCATAAAAATATTTTTTAGAGTTTATTATTTGAATATAATAGTGACATTCATCAAAGTTTTGCAATGTATGATGTGTTATAGTTCTTTTCAGACTATGTCCTGACTATAATTCTAAGTGTGTGTGTTGTACACATATATATATATATTTATTTACAACAAATAAACAGGTAGATAGATAAATATAAGATATATAAACCAATTGTTTATTTGGCCTCAAATTCATTCCCCACATTTCTTCTGTTCTGCACTGTATTACAGGTGGCTGACCTTACAAACTACATTTTGCAGTTTTGTTGCTGATTTCCTGTTAGGTTCAGTTAATGGGGTTTGCTTGCTAGAGATTGGCAGTGAGAGCAAATGAGCTAAGCTGTTTCTCTCCATCTGTCTCTGTGCTTCTGCATTTCTTCCATGGTCCCAACTTCCACAGAGTAGCCTTGGCTATGATTTCAGTTCCTCTTCTGTGGTCTGACTCCCAAGCCATAGTAATAACATCTCCCTTTGGTTCTAAAGATAACAGTATCTTTCTGCTACTGCTAATTCATGGTGTACATCATCATCCCCTGTTTAGTTTCCAGCTCATCTAATATCATTGTAATATTTTCCTTGGATTAAATTCCCTCCAATGAAATAACTGACCTAAATTCCATTTTCCTAACTATGCTTATCTTGATTCCATAGATTGAGCTTAGAATCTGGACTCTCTGTATACATTTAGTTCACAGTCATTCCACATGTTAAATAGAGATTAAAGTATCAGACAGGTGCTAGTCTAACTGACCCAATTTTCCTAGACCTTTCACTCACAAGGCACAAATCTGCCTCTGATACTTCCACATCAGTTTTTCACCTATTCTAGCACACTCAATAGTTCTCTTATTCCCCACTATAAATGTCAGCCTGATTGGAGACACAAATTATTAATGTGTGTTAAGTAATTAAAGAAAACAAGGGTTCCAAACAATTGACTTAAATCCCAATAGGAGTTGCAGGAAGGGAGTAGGGATTGGGGTGAGGGGACGTGGGGAAGGAACTTGATATGATTTTTTCTTTGTAGAGAATGATGAGCCTAGTTATACCTAAGGATTGGTAGGGTATGGCTGGGAAATAACCTCCAGGTAGGGGAAAAAAAACATGATAAAAGGGTTTTGGTAATAAACTCTGGGAAGTATAAAAGTCTGATATTGACTAGAACAAACTCTGATTGTGCAGAGTTTAGGAAAATAATGGGACAAGATCCAGGAGCAAATACTGTGAAATGCATATGAGTGCTCAAAATGGCTCATCTCCAATTTTCTTTGAAGAAGTAAAACAGATCAGATGAAGGGAAAGTGGCTGCAGTACAGTCATGGGAAGTTTATGAAATGAGGAGGAAGTTTCCAATTTATTTCTGAAGAAATGGGTAATTGTCAGATGATGCACCATAAAACTGACATATTCAAAAACAAGGTGAGAATAGTTAAAATTAACCTCTGTTAAACCAGGTAAAGTGTATTTTCTTCTAAAAACTCATTTTTTGAAGTATTATACTGTATCTTACGCTCTTATGTATATCATGCTATCTAATACAGATTATGGAAAATATATGATTTGCAGTGGACTCCATGGCATATGCTGAAAGTGAATCAATGGCATTTTTTGTAGGTTTTTGACATAACATATTCAATACTTATTCATTTTTGGAGTCTCTGATTTTAGAACACACACTTGGTGGATGTATTCTGAAAGCATTTAGTCAAATTTGGAAAAGTTTGGATGAACCTGATATTTACTGAGTACTTTGGGAAAATAATACAAGGAAAATTCAAATTTAAAATGAGCAATAATAGACTCAATGTGTTTTCTTTTCAAAATGCATTAAAGTACAGACTAATGTCTACAAAGGCTAATATACTAATGTTGGAACTAATATATTCATTACTCTTAGAAATGCACACTAGATCTTAGAGGCCAGTAAAGAGCTAGTTTCTTTTGAGGATCTTTTGCATCAAAATATTTCATTTTATATGCCAGTGCTAAAGTCTGTTAAGCCACTGCAAGAAATATAATAATGAAGATATTATGTTTATGAATTTGATGTTCTCCATGATCTTCTTTAGCTTAATCTTTGAGCCTGTAGTTTCAAACTAGACTCTCTTTAAGTGATGAAATTACGGGAACATTTGAACCTTTTGTGTCTTCTTTCTTTCTTATATCAGAAAAGTGCCTTTGAATAATAATAGAAAAACTTTAGTCCTAACAAAGTATCTTATTTTATCTATCCATCCATCCATCCATTCATCTATCAAAAATTAAAATCTGACTCAAACCCCAGTAATGCTATTTATCAGCTATGGAATTTCAAGCAGATCATAACTTTTAGTAATCTAGGTTTCCTTACATATTAAATATTTAAAGTTTTGTCTACTTCGTAGAATTACTGAAAAATCAAATACAGTACTGTAGATGAAAATGTTTTGTAAACTTTAGAAAGTTATGTTAACATTAAGGTTTAGCTTATTAAAAAAAATGAGTACCTAGAATGTGAAAAATTTGAGCAAGTCTTTGGTGAAGGAGGTAGAAAATTAACAGAACATGATTTCTGACCTCAAAAAAATTGTTAGTCAATTTGTTTTGTTCATAAAGCCGAATATAGCCCTTGGAAACAAGGTTATCTGAGGTTATTGCTGTCTTGGAAATTAGTCTTGCTCTTTGATTGTTCAATTAAGAATAGTTTGAGTATTATGGAAGTCAAATAACAGAGTTGCATACATTCTAGCTTTAGTCTAACATCCTCATTATAACAGATGAAACTGTATCCTAATAAATGGAGTGACTTGTTCACACTCATTCAGCAAAGTTGTGAGTGAATCAGGAATAGGATTCTGAGTTTTTATTTTGTTTTATTTGTTTTTGGGGTCCAGATCTCGCTCTTACTCAGGCTTGATTACAGTAGCACAATCATGGCTCACCACTGCCTTGACCTTCTGGGCTGAGAGTGGAATTTTCACTTCAACCTCCCTAGTAGCTGGGACTACATGTGCACGCCCCATGCGTGGGCAATTTTTTTGATTTTTTTTTTTTTTTTTTTTTTTTTTTTTTTAGTGACCAGTTTTTGCTATGTTAGCCAGGCTAGAAGGAATAGGATTCTGTTTTTATTTTAAGCACAGACGTATTTCCACAGGAGATATATATAGATACATATATATATAGATAGATAGATATATTAATTTTTTGCCCTAAACTTTGTTGTCATATCTTATTATGCTCTCATATGTAAAAACTTTGAAGATAAAGTGTCAAAATAAATATACATGAATTAAAAGGAGAAAGTCAATAAACCTAATGGTTGTTTGTTGAAGAACTTACTGAGAAAGATTTGCCCTCTTCAGAATTGCCGTCTAGAAAAAATAAGTCGGAGATACTAGATTAAGGAGTGTTAAATTCTCAGAAAGAACAGTGTAAATAAAGCATTAGAATTAGATGACAATTATAGGTGGGTTTTGAGGAAATTTAAGAGTAGGCAAAATGTGTGACTTATAATTATAAACAGCCATTACATTAGCTTGAAAATCCTAGAAATTATATAAAGACAAATACCACTTTGGTAGTGAAATTAAGATAATAGGCAATAGAATTATCTCTAAAGTTGGTATTTCATTCTAATTTCTGATTGAATCCTAATTCTGTACCCCTAGTTATTCTATTGCCAAGTTTATATCGCAAATTCCACCACCATGCAGAATTTAAAAATGCTGGACAACCCCTATGGGTCCCCTCCCACTGTGAGAGTTTTTCTGTCCTCTCAATAAATCCTGTTTTCTAAAAAGAAATTAAAAATAAAAATTAAAAAAATTAAAAATGCTAACATTATTATATTTACTTCTAACTGTTCTTATAAATAAAACACTACAAACTGAGTAACACTCTTTTTTCCTACCCCTTTAAAAAAATTTGTTAGTAGTTTCATGCTTGTTTCTCTAAATCTAGGTTTTTGTGATTTCTACTATTCACTGAACACATAATAGAGAACATATAATTAAACTTCTTGGTTTAATTTAAAAGACTGTTTCTTTCCAGTGCTTTTTAAAAATTATGTCATTTCTGATATATTTTATTTTTATCTAATTATTAACATCTATGATTCTAAATAATATTGAGAAAGAGGCATAAAGTGAAGAAATACCAGAAGACAAGGTATTTTCCACATTTTACAGATTCTTGTCTTTCCATTTTTATTTTAGGTTCAGGTGTAGTGAGGGCATTGGTTCCCAGGTGGCCTATTCCTCAGATAGTGAACAATGTATCCCATAGGTAATTTCTAAACCCTAATCTGCAGCCACACTTCCCTCCTTATTGGTGTCCCAGTGTCTATTATTTCCACCTTATGGCCTTTTACTCCCATATATGAGTGAGAACATATGGTGTTTGGTTTTCTGTTTCTGAGTCAGCTCATTTGGGATGATGATCTCCAACTCTGTTGGGAGCCGGCCACAGAGGCCCACTGAGCGTTAGGGATCAGGAAGGGCCATTGACCCCGAGACCACTAGGATGCGTTTGGGAACTATTGACCCCATTTCCTCCCCCTTTCTACTCAGCACTAACCGGATTAAGCTCCTGTGAGCTCAAAACATAAAAACTCTGAGACCGGGATGAACACAA
>NW_007253042.1:120898-305615 GCF_000164805.1 Carlito syrichta
TTTGTTATGGGATTTTTAAGATTATCATATGAAAAGGGGTTTAAAGGCAATCATTGATTAAGTTTTCATGGATTAAGGTTTCTGGTGGGTGGGGGACGCTCCTCCCACATCTGACTTTGTGTATAAAAGACCCGTTATAATTCCCAATAACTCACACATTGCTTCTGCACTAGACTGGAGTCCAGTCTCTTTTTCTCTTTCTCTCTCTCTCTTTCTCTCTTCTTCCCCCCAATTGCCGACGCCGTCTCTACCTTTGGGGTACCCTGAACCCAGCTGGAGTTGGTCTCCGGCACAACTCCATCCATGTTGCTGCAAAGGATACAATTTTATTCTTTTTCTTGGCTGTGTAGCATTCCATTGTGTGTGTGTATGAGAGAGAGTATAATGAAATATGGAATATGTATGTGTGTGTGTTTGTGTGTGTGTGTGTGTGTGTGTATGTGTGTGTGTGTGTGTATACATATATATACCTGTCTTTATCTAGTCAATTGTTGGTGGGTACTTAAGTGGGTTCTATAATTTTGCTATTGTGAATAGTGCTGCAATGAACATATAAGTAGGGTGTATTTTTTTCAGGTGTATTTTTTAATATATTGCCTTATTTTCCTTTGGGTGGATCCCTAGTAGTGAGATTGCTGGATAAAATGGTAATTCAATTTTTAGTTCTTTGAGAAAGGTTCCACAGAGGTTGAACTAGTTTATTAACCCCCCAACAATGAAAGAGTGTTCTGTTTTCTCCACAACATCTGTTGTTCTTCATCTTTCTAATAATAGTCATCCTGACTGGTATGAGGTGGTATATAGTTTTAATTTGCATTTCTCTAATGATTTGTAATAGTGAGCATTTTTTCATATATTTATTGGCCACTTATATGTCTTGTTTTGAGAAGTGTCTATTCACATCTTTTGCCTCACTTTTTGATAAGGGGGTTTTTTTTATTGTTGAGTTATTTGAATTCCTTGTAGATTCTGGATATTAGCCCTTGTCTGAGGCATAATTTGCAAATATTTTCTTTCATTCAGTTGGTTTTATGATCGCTCTGGTGATTATTATTATTGTTATTATTATTATTGCTATGGAAAAACTTTTTAGTGTTATTAAATTTCATTTGACTATTTTTGTTTTTGTTGCAGTTGCTTTTGGGTCTTCATCATAAATTCTTTGCTTAAGTTAATGTCTAGAAGAATGTTTCCTAGGTTTTCTTCTAAGACTTTTATAGTTTTG
The DNA here is from genome assembly GCF_000164805.1 of Carlito syrichta. Lineage (NCBI taxonomy): Eukaryota > Metazoa > Chordata > Mammalia > Primates > Tarsiidae > Carlito > Carlito syrichta. The sequence goes on from NW_007253042.1 coordinate 122,124, forward strand.
GGCCTAACACTTAAGTCTTTAAATCATCTTGAATTAATTTTGGTATATGATGAGAGATAGGGATCCAGTTTCATTCTACTACATATGGCTATTTTCCCAGCACCATTTATTGAAAAGGGTGTCTTTTCTTTATTGTTTATTTTTGTCAGCTTTGGTGAAGGTCAGTTGGTTATACATATGTGATTTTATTTCTGGATTCTCTATTTTGTTCCATTGATTTATCTGTTTATTTTTGTACTACTACTGTGATGATTTAGTCATTATTGCCTTATAGTATAATTTAATGTCAGGCAGTGTGATGCCTCTGCAATTGTTTTTGGCTTAGAATTGTTTTGGTTATTTTTGCTCTTTTTTGGCTCCATATAGACTTTAAGATTGTTTTTTTATAATTCTGTATTAAATAAAGTGGGTATTTTGATCAGGATTACATTGAATCAGTAAATGACTTTAGGCAGTATGGTCATTTTAATAATATTGATTCTTCTGATCCTTGAACATGGAATGTTCTTCTATTTTTTTGTGTTGTTTATTATTTCTTTTATCAGTGTTTTGTTGTTCTGCTTGTAGAGATCTTTCCCCTCCTAAGGTGTATTCATGGATATTTTATTTTATTTTGTAATGGCCAATGTGTATGGACTTGAGCTCTTGATTTGGGTCTCAGCTTGAGCAATGTTGGTGTATAGATATGCTACAGGTTTTTGTACATGATTTTGGATCCTGAAATTTTACTTAAGTCATTTATCAGGCATAGAAGCTTCTTGGAGAAGTCTTTAGGGTTTTCTAGGTATATACTCATCATTATTGAACAAGATAGTTTGATTTCCTCCTTGCCGATTTGGATACCTTTTATTTATTTCTCTTGCCTTATTGCTCTTGCTAGAACTTCCAGTATGATGTTGAATAAGAATAGTGAGAGTGGACATCCCTGTCTTGTTCCTGTTCTGAGAGGAATGTTTTCAACTTGTCCCAATTAAGTGTGATGTTAATTGTGGGTTTCTCATATATGGCTCTTATTGTCTTGAGATATGTTCCTTCAATGACCAACTTGTTGAGGGTTTTTATCATGAAGAAATGTTGGATTTTGTTAAATGTCTTTTCTGCGTCTATTGAGAAGACCTTGTGATTTTTATTTTTGCTTCTGTTTCTGTGGTGGATCACATGTATTAATTTACGGATATTGAACCATCCTTGCATCTGTGGAGTAAAACCCACTTGGTCGTGATGGATAATTTTTTTGATATACTATTGAATTCAGTTTGCTATTATTTTGTTAAGGATTTTGTCATCTGTATTCATCAGGGGGAAGATGCCTGTAGTTTTCTATTTTTTGTTGTGTCCTTACCTGATTTTGGTATCATTGTGATTTCATAGACTGAATTGGGTCACTGTTCCTCAATTATCTGAAATAATTTCAGTTGAATTGGTACCAACTCTTCTTTGTACATCTGATAACATTTGGCTGTGAATCTGTCTGGCCCTGGGCTTTTTTTGTTGGAAGATTTTATTATTATTATTACTGACTCAATTTCATTGCTCATTATTGGTCTATTTAGGATATTTGTTTCATCTTGGTTCAGTTTTGGTTTGTTGTATCCTTCCAAGAATTTATCCAATACCTCTAGGTTGTTGTCCAGTTTATTACTATAGAGGTGTTCATAGTAGTCTCTGATAACCTTTCTTTATTTCTATGATATCACTTGTTATGTCACCTCTCTCATTTCTGATTGAATATGAGTCTTCTTTCTTTTTTGGTTAGTCTAGCTAACAGTCTGTTGATTTTGTTTATCCTTTCAAAGAACCAATATTTGATTCATTGATCATTTGCTTCATTGTTTTGCCCTCAGTCTTATTTAGTTCTGTTCTAATCTCTGTTAATTCTTTTTTTTTTTTTTCCTGCTACTTTTAGGTTTAGATTGTTCTTGTTTTTCTAGTTCTAGATGCAAGGTTAGGCTGTTGATTTCTAATATCTCCATCTTTTTGATGTAGGCATTTAAGCTATAAATTCTCCTTTCAAAACTGATTTTGCTGTCCCAGAAGTTTTGGTATGTTGTGTCACTATTTTCATTTGTTTCATTGTTTACTCAAGAATCACTCAAGAATGAGTTGTTCAGTTTCCAGATAGTAGTGTAATTTTGAGAACTCCTCTTAGCATTGATTCTAATTTTATTCCACTACAGTCAATAAGATGCTTGGTATAATTTTGATGTTTTTAAATTTATTGAGACTTGCTTATGGCCAAGCATATGGTCTATGTTGTAGACTGTTCTGAGTAGAGATGAGAAGAATGTGTATTCGGCAGTTCTTGAGTAGAAATTTCTAGGATGTCTGTTGTTTCATTTTGTCTATAGACCAGTTTAAGTTCAGTGTTTCTTTGTTAATTTTCTGCCTTGATGATCTGTCTAATGATGTCAGTGGGATATTGAAGTCACCCACTATTATGATATTATTATAGATATGTTTTCTAAAGCAAGTAGTGTTTGTTTAATAAATTTAGATGGTCTGGTATTGGGTGTGTAGTTAAATCTTCTTACAGAATTGTATAACACCCTTCTTTGTCTTTTTTCTGTTTTTGGTTTGAAGTCTGAGCTGTCTGGTATAAGGATGGTTACTCCTAGTAGTTTTTGTTTTCCATTCACCTAATATACCTTTTTCCACCCATGTGCTTTGAGACTGTGACTGTCTACAGTAGGTGGGTCTCTTATAGACAGCATACATTTGGATCTTTTTTTTTTTCCAGTTTGCCACTCTGATTCTTTTAAGTGGGGGTAATAAGACCATTTATATTTAGAATTAATATTGATATGTGAGGTCTTATTCCTGCCATAGTGTTATAAGCTAGATAATTTGGGTACTGAACATGTAGATGCTATATAGACTCTGTGAGCTTTGTACTTATGTGATCTTCTGTGATAATGAGAGTCATCATTTTATTTCCAAGTTTTGAACTCCTGTGAGCATCTCTTGTATAGCCAGGTTAATGGTGACAAATTCCCGTTGTGTTTGTTTGCTGGGGAAGGACTTAATTACTACTTCATTTATGAAACTTATTTTGACTCGCTATAAGGTTCTTAGCTGGGATTTGTTTTCTTTAAGGAGGTTGAAAATAGGTCCCCATTATCTTCAGGCCTGTAAGATTTTTGCTGAGAAGTCTGCTGTTGGTCTAATGTCCTTTTCTTTATAAGTGATATAGCACTTCTCTCTTGCTGCTCTTAAGGTATTTTCTTTCATTTTGACTTTGGAGAATCTGATAATGACATGCCTTGGTGAGGTTCTTCTTGAAGTATATCTTGCAGGAAATCTTTGGGGCTTCTTGTACCTGAATGTCTAGATCTCTCTCAATCCCAGGGAAGTTTTCTTGAATTATTTCCTTGAATATATTTTCTATAATTATTACTTTAACTTCTTCTTCCTCTGAAATGCCTATGATTTGTAGGTTTCTTTGCTTCATATAGTTCTGTATTTCTCATGCACTTTGCTCATTCTTCTTAATTCTTTTTTCTTTGTTTCTGTCTGAGTGGGTTAGTTCAAATAACCTCTCTTCTACGTGTGAGATCTTTCTTTCACTTGTTCCAGCTTACTGCTATAACTTTATACTGTGCTTTGTGTCTCCAACATTGAAAATTTTAGTTTTTTTTTATTAACATTGTCAATCTCTCCTTTTGCCTCCTGAATTGTTCTGCTAATTCCTATTTGTTGGTTATTGGCTTTATCTTGCATTTCACTGAGCTTCTTCATAATCAGTAGTCTAAATTTGTTATATAACATTTCAGGGACTTCATTTTGGTTAGGTTTTGTTGTAGTCCCTTTGGAGGGGTAATACTATGTTTTTCATACTTTCAGTGTTGTTTCTGCAGTTCTTTCTCATCTGGATGAACTATGGAAGTTAAACTATATGAATTTCTTTGTTATAGATAACCTGTGTATGTAGGCTTTCCCAGGTGTTGGTTGTCACAATGATGTAATGGAGATATGGGCTGGTTCACTGCTTTCTGTGAGGCTCGTGTGGTAAGAATCTAAAAAGGCTTACCTTGCTCCTCGGTGGTGTGTGCTGGTCTCAGCAAACTACCTGTTGTGTTACATCATTCAACTGCCAGACCAGCAGGTGGAGTCTATAACAGTTGGCTACTGATGATGTTGATGGGTATTTAGTTGATTCTTGTTTACTAGAATGAATGCTCTGTTGTCTCAGCATTGAACTGGTCTTTGGAATGAACTGTGGTCCAGGGTGGAGGTGGAAAGAATAAAGATAGGTGGAGCCAAGCCTAGCAGGCCCACCTATAGATCACTGACATCAGGCATTCGCTCCATTGCACAGTATGGTGTGCAGCCTCCAAGTACCCAGAGGCATGCCTTGGAGAGGTGCTAGAGGACCTCTGCTGCCTCACGTTCTCTGCTCAGGATGGAGAGGGTGGCCTAAACTCCTATTCTAGAAGGGTAGAAGCCCCAGGTACCTGGGGGTACGTCTGGGTATTGAGCAGGGAGAGTACTACAACACCAAGGACTCTACCTCTGGAAGAGAGATGGCTAGGATCCTACTCCAGATGATTGGGTGTGTTAGGACATGGAGGACAAGGCCCTCATTGCCCAAGAACTTCTGCCCAGGAATGGTAGGGCAGCTTAGCCTACTAATCTGGGAATGTAAAAATGAGGGCTACCTGATCCTTGGTATGTAGAGAAAGATCAAAGCAGCAGGCTATGGTGCTCCACGGTAACACCTGAAGAATGATCCCAAGTAATGGAGCTGACCTTGGCTACAGGCCTCACTACCTGGGAGAAACCATGTGTTCAGGAACTCTCCTGCCACACAGAATGCTGATTCAAGTGCAGAGTTTTGAGGTCCCTCTTGCTGCTCTCCTATATGTAGGAATGGGGGATCCTTTTTTTCCTCAGCATTGTTGGGGCACACTACTCCAACTAGCCCTGGAGGATGGCTAGTGGTGTCTAACAGTGGTGCTTGCTGAAAAGTTCCAGGTTACAAAATTAACACTGGCTACAAGATATGCTGTTCTTGAGAAACTGTGTCTATAGCAACTCTCCTTTTGCTCAGGATGCAGGTTCTGGAATGTGGGAGTGGGGGCTCCCTGCTAGGCTTCTGTCATTTACACTGCTATTCTGGGTGTTCCTTGGTATTGCTGGAGCCCCTTGCTACAACTGCCCAGAGGGGCAGGGCAGGATGGGCCACCCAGGCACCCACCCACCCACACAGAGACTGATTCAGGGAGGGAAACACAGATTTACAGCTTCCCCCACTGCTCTCAAGTACAGACTGGGATGAGCCCAGGTCCAGCTCCAAACCCTGGGGCAATTTCCACACTCTCCACCCTGCTCAGCTTGTGGGAGTTCCCTGCCACTTCTCCAGAGCAAGCAGCCTTCTCTAGGCAGAAACAAAATTGCCTATAGCAGTTGCACTTGCTGAGACAAGGAACTCTGGTCACAAATGGTGCCATCCTCACTGATCCAGATTTGGGAGAACACCTACGTCTTTACTGATTGTCTTTCCCTCTCACCATCTCTCAGCCCTCCCCTGAGACAGCTGCAGGGCTCAAGAGAATTGGGATGTTCTCCCATGGTCTTGTTTAAGCAGATTCCTGATTGGAATGTATGTCTCAAAAGGGAGTTTTCAGTTCTGTCCCATGTTCCAGGGTCACATTCACTTTTCTCTGCAGAGCACTGTCGCAGGGGCTGTTTGCTCATGTTCTGCTCCCTGAGTCTAGGGTATCCTTTGCTGTTTTGATGAATATCATTTTCCTTCTTGAATTTGGGTTCACTGTGTTGGTCTTTCCACACTCTTTCACAATATTCCAATAAGTGAGGCACACTAGAAATCTTCTAATCCGCCATCTTGGGAAAAAAAAAAAAAAACTGGAACACACTGTTATGTAAATATCTCCCTTTCTTTTTTTCTCAAGCCTTCTAATTAGAATTATTCTTTTTTTAAAATTGAAGTCTCATCTGTTGCCCAGGCTGGAGTGCAGTGGGATGCTAAAATCCACCGCAGTCTCCACCTACTAGGCTCAGGCAATCCTTCCACCTCAGCCTTCCAAGTAACTGGAACTACAGGCATGCACCACTATGCGTGGCTAATTTTTTGGTTTATTATAGAGATGAGGTCTCACCAAGTTGCCCAAGCTGGTCTCGAACCCGTGGGCTCAGGCAATCCTCTCCCCTCAGCCTCCCAAAGTGCTGGGATTATAGGCATGAGCCACTGTGCCCAGCCTAAAATTATTCTTTATACAACTCTTAGTTTTTTTAATATATATATTATTACTATGCTTGTTGTACTTTTACTATTTCAAGGAATTCTAGGTGAAACTGGAAGATGAGAGTCAGACCTAGATATGAAGCCTGAATTACTTTGGTGGTGTCTTATTCAAATAGATTACTCCTTAATTCTAAGTTTCTCTGAAACAGAAATTAGAATGAATTTTCTTGTGTGTATGTGTGTGTGTGTGTGTGTTTTCACTTTTTTTATTTTAAAGATGTGGGGTACAATTCAGGGTTGGGTATACAAATGTTCATTATTCAGTTACCCTTGTTGGTGAGGTGTGCCCCCCCCTTAGAATGAATTTTATATACTTAGTTTTATGCCTAAAATTTTTTAAAATCAGAAATTATGGTGAACTACGTATGGGACAATCCTCCTTAGCATATTTTTTGTCACTGTTGAAAGTCAGAGAAGCATTTTGATTTTTAAGGCTATAGCAGTCAGAAAAGAAATAATATAATGACTTTTTTTCCACCTGGGGGATGTTAAAAGCTAGACGACAGTCTAATCTCAGTTTGACATGAAATGTAAGCTCAGTTCTTGAATATAGATCATGACCCAGTTATCCATACTTTTTTTAGCCTACTGCTATATGGCTGTAATGGGCTGGCCTCATGACATCTTCAAAGGTCAGCAGGAAACTGGGGTCCAGAGCAGGATAGAAGCATTAGGTCTCCTCTGTTACTGAAAGGTCAAGCAGCATATGTGTTTACATGTGTTCCTCTACCAACTCCCCAGTTAGTATACAACTCAAGGTATTGACAAGTCTGAAAAGCTATCTATGGTTTAAACATCGGCTAAGCCCATGAACAACACAAATCACAGAGAGCACCCTGTGGTTCTATTATTTCAGTTTTCTAAAGATCTATGTTAACTAATTGCTTTGATTTTTTTCCCTGTGGGTACTTTGTTCTCTGCCAAGCTAATACAATAATATTATTAAAAGAAAACTTAAAACCAGGCTATATTGTTACTACTGAGCTATCTCCCTATCCACTCAGGTAATGGAATACTTGGTTCTCAGTTAGGACATGCTTTTATTAAAAAGTCACACTGCTCTTTACAAATATTAACTCATTAATTTGCTCAGGCATCCCACTGTGGCTCCTAGAAAGTATTGTTTTTCTTGGTTTATAAGAAGAAGAAGAAAAACACTGATACATTTTCCTAAGTTCACACTACAAAGAAGAAGACAAGAAGAAGAAAAGAACAATTATATACTTCTAACATCTCATTAAAGCTACAACATTATTTTGAGTTTATCACAATTTGAAAGGCTAACCCAGACCATATCTCAACATTCACCAATATACAATCTTAGGTGAATGATTTGAAGTCTCCAAACTTAAGTTTCTTCATATGTAAAATAGTACAAATGATACATGTTCTATTAGGACTTAATTAGAACTTACTTGTTGACTGCCTAGTAGAGTTATTCCTGGTACATAGTAAGTATAAGAAAATGAAAGCATTTCTTGATAAATTAAGTTTCATGGAGCAACCTTCTGATAGTCAAAGGTGTCTAATAATGGAAGTGTTGTTTTACAAGGTGGTGAATTACCCACCACTGGCAAAGCCTCTATAGAGGCTGACACCCACTGCTTATTTATATTAGAGAAGGGACCATGTGTTAGGTATGTGTGGTGGCTGGATGGTCTTTGAGGTCTCCCCTAATTCTGACAACCCAAGTAGTAGTGGGTGATGAAGGATTGTACTAAAGGAGCATAGAAAATCTTGATATTGAACAACTCTTTATAGTTTAAATGTTATTATGCATATTCTTACTTAATTTTCACAATAGCCCTATGAAGAAGACAGGATTGTTACAATTGCCTTCATTTTGCAGATGGGAAAATACTGAGCATCATAGAAGTTAAGTGACTTTCTCAAGGTCATATATTTAGAAAGTTGAAAAGCTGAAACACACTTTTTCAACCACTGTGACCCTGCATTTTCAATCATGTATGGTCATTCTTGTGTCTATTCTTGTGATGAGTATAATTTATAGGACACTTTTAAATATTCACTCACCTTCTCAGCGTTCTTCTGTTTTGTCTACATCGACTCAATTCCTGCTATATCCACAAACCACAATATCGTATTCCCTATATGCACTGTCTGAAGTCCTAGAGTGAAATTTAAAATTGGAAAGAATATTGCCCCCCTACTCCTGACCTCACCTTCTTCCAAATGTTGTTCTGGCAGCCAGAATAAGAATGCCAATGTAGCTACTATCCTTTGTTATTCTCTGTGCAGTAATGACATTCTGAAAGGTCATTGGGTGGGGGGAGGAACATTTCTTGCTGTGAATGACTCTTGAGATGAAACTTCTATTTTTATTTTTATTTTATTTTTTGAGTTGGAGTCTCACTCTGTCACCCAGGCTAGAACGGCGTGGCATACTCACGGCTACCCCAGCGTCGATCTGCTGGGCTCCAGCGATCCTTCCACCTCAGTCTTCCAAGTAGTTGGAACTACAGGCTCACTACCACGCCTGGCTTATTTTTTTATTTATGGTAGAGATGATGTCTCACCAAGTCACTCACGCTGATCTTGAGCCCCCAGGCTTAGGCAATCCACTTGCCTCGACCTCCCAAATTGCTGGGATTACAGGCTGAGCCACCATGCCCGGCCAAAACTTCTTTTTGTTCTAAATCAGTGGTTGCATGGTCATTCAGTTGGTGACTAATTGAGGTGACTGTGACTGGGCTAGTAGCAGGAAGCCAATTTTGCATTGTGGAGAATGAGCTCCCACCTTGCTATAATTTACTGCCATAATGAGAGGAAAGTGAAACATACTACAAGTGTTTGGTAGCCAATCAGAGTGTTTGCAGACCTGCATTTTCCCCTCAAGCTCCAGACACATGTCACAAGGAAAGATATCAGTTGTTATTCAGTTTGGATCAGTTCAGTCATTTTTTTTTCATTTTTCAAGTTTAATTCACACTGTATTTTTCCATTTACTGCAACAAATATTTTATCTACCTTCTTTAAACTGGGATAAACACCATCAGATAGTGGTGGAATTGAATTTGCTCTTATTCACATCTCCCCAAGGCAGTAAAACAAAAGGCTTTAAGTATACATGAGTACTATTTATATGCTGAGAGATACTGAAACTGTCTTCCAATTTGACTATCCTGATGGGAAGTAGCAGGTTGAAATGAATTCATCTGAATGTCCTTCTCAGTCCTGGGTTTCAACTGTTTATCCTGTTCCACTGTCTTTACTTCCTATGAAGAAGTAAGACAGGCAGACTAATTGTTGTAAGAACTCACTAGCTTGGTTTACATGTGTTTGGACACATCACAGATGTATCTCAGGTTAGGATGATTTGAGGAGAATGCACCACCAGGAAAGTGGAATCGTCAGCAAATCCTAAAGGAGAGGTTCATTGCTTGTTTCATTCCATCTTTCATTCTCTTATTTAACAAGCACTGAACACTATGTAATGAACATAAAGAAAAATTATTAAACTTTGAACCCATCTAGAGACCCTCATCCTTTCACAGGAGACATAAAGCAATAAGTCCATGAATTCTGTGTAATGAGAGAGGATAAGTCACATGCTTCAGAAAAAAAAATATTTTGACTATGTCTGGGGACTACTGAAAGGTTTCGCCAGAGGTGGACACACTTGAATAGAGTATCAAGGAATGAACTCATGGGGTAGATTTAGGCAGAGGGGGTCTCTCTAGATAGCAGGATATATAAATCCATAGAGGTGTGAGGAAGCATACTGTGTCCAAGGCAAATAGTTAGATGCACCAAAAGCAAAGTATATACCTGAGGCAGTGGCAAAAATTGTAGTTGAGAGCTATAGAGAAGCAGTCTGTGTCTCATGAAGGAGTTTGAAATTCAGTTATGATAACGAGTGATCTGGATAAATTTTTAACTTGAGGCAATTTCAAAAGCCATGATGCTCTAGCATCAGATGGATATGAGAAGCAGCTGGTAAATATCTCTTTCTTATTTGGTTCCTATTTAAGCTGGATTCAAGACACTCCATTTCCAGAACCTGGTTTAGATGGATGTGATTCATCCCCATCTCTGTGCAGAAGGAGTTGACTCAATGAAGAGGCAAGATATACAGAAGCACTCTATAACCTTTAAAGAACTCCTCTTATGAGCTGAATTAAGGTCGTCCCAGTGGAACAAGGGAGAGACTGGATGGAAACCATGTGTAGAGAGAAGTGGCAGGATCTTGACAATGACCTAGTGAACTATTTAGAGTTATGTCAAATGGGTGAATGGCTATTTGGAGAATTGTAACTGGGATATGAGAGAAATGATAACATTTCCCATTCTGAAGGAGTAGGCATGTAGAAGAACTACGATGGAGGAGAAACAGTTTAGGATCCTACGTTCAAACTAAATTGATGGTTCACACATAAGTCAAAGCACCTATTTGTTATTGATGTATCTAGAGTGGGTTTCATGATATGTTTTGTTTGTTTGTTTGTTTGTTTGTTTGAGTTGGCATCTCACTCTGTCGCCCAGGCTGGAGTGCAGTGGCACACTCATGGCCACCCCAGCATCAACCCACTGGGCTCAGGCAATCCTTCTGCCTCAGCTTTCCAAGTAGCCAGAACTACGGGTGCCTGCTCCCACACCTGGCTAATTTTTGATTTATTGTGGAGTTGAGGTCCTGCCAAGTTGCCCAGACTGTTAACGAACCTGTAGGCTCAGGCAATCCATTCACCTCAGCCTTCCAACGTGCTGGGATTACAGGCTTGAGCCACCATGCCCGGCCCACAGTATGTTTTAATTGACTGCTACTTCAGTGGCATTGTTAAATGGGTCCTAGGTAATTCCTGGTTACCTAAAGTCACTTAGAATTATATGTAACACAGCATTTGGAGAATAAAGGCAAGGGATTCTATAAGTTTATGCTAATAATAAAAATCATGTATACATAATATTAATAGTAATATAATAGATAATGATAATGAAATGTATTATATAACAGGTATTTAACACATTACACATATTATCTTATTTAATCCTCACAACTCTAGGAGGGAGATAGTCTCATGGTTACTATTTCATAAAAGAAGAAATTATGAGCTAGAGAGGGAAAATGGTTACCTAGGCCTCACACTGGCAAGTAGTATAAGTAGGACTCAGACTCAGGCTTGGTAAAAGAGGAGGGTGTAGGTGTGTGTGACTGACTGGTATATTAATAATAGCCCATAGAGCATCTGTCAGCACCATATGTCAGCTTCATAGAGCGTCATGAAGCTTCCAAACAAAAAGGCTAATTGTTTTTTTAAGAAGTTCAAATTCATTAGGCCAGTGAGAGTGAGAGTATTTGCAATGGAAATTTAATAGGATGAGAGAAATAGAGAAGAGGAAAAAGAGAGAGAAAACAAGAAATCATCTCAGTCTATAAAGACTTTAAAAACTGCCACCTAACTAGTGTGCATCTCATCACAGGTTATAAGGTAGTACACATTACTGTAGTAGTTTGGAGGATAGGGCCACTCTTGAACCAATCCATAAGAAAAAAGCACAGATGGATTCTGCAGGGGCTTCTAAACTGTCTTCCTTCACTGGATGTGTACCTAACAGTGGCCTTGAGACTGTTCCTCAGGCCTTTGCACTGATGACCTGGTGCCCATGCAAAAAAAAAAAAAACTGGCTGTAGATTGTTGCATCATCTTTCCTTACTAAAAAGAACTGCAGGTTAGTGCCTGCCAACTAATAAAGGGCATAAATGACAGTGAAATAAAGACTTTTCGGGGGTGTATCTTGGTTTCACTAATAATGGAAAGTCCTTTAAACCCCATCCCCCCTGCTTTTTTTGAATTGTGGTCTCCCAGGCTGGAGTGCAGTGGCATGATACGATCATGGCTCACCAAAGTCTCAACCTCCCACACTCAAGTGATACTTCCATTTCAGCCTCCCAAGCAGCTGGGAATACAGGCTTGCACTACCATATCTGGCTAACTTTTTGATTTTTTTGTAGGGATGGTGTCTCACCATGTTGCCCAGGCTGGTCTTGAACTCCTGGGCTCAAGTAATCCTCCCACTTCGGTATCCCAAAGTACTGGGGTTACAGGCATGAACCACCACACACAGCCAAGAACGCTTTCTGTGAGCTCTCAAGTATGATGTCAAACACCATCCTGTCTTCTTCTTCCCTGTGGTTCCTTTTTTAAAGACTTATGATGAGGGAAGAAAGTTGCTCCAATATCTTTACTTAAATTCAAGCCAGGAAATTCTATTAGGCTTCCAAAATAAATTTCTTCAACAATTTCAATTAGGTAAGAAATTCTTCTTCCTTCCCCTTTTAAAAAAAACGTGACTGCATTCCCTACTGTCTTCATTTGGATTTGTGGAGGCATAAACGCACTTGTTGAGAAATGTACTTGACAACCAAGAGTTGAAAGATTTTGGGGAGATGTGAGGTTGCTGCCATATTTCTGTAAACATCCATAGCCTAACCTCTGACCTTTTAAGGGAAAAAAAGGATTCTTTTGACAGTTAAAATATCCAGTGGTGCCATTACTCCCAACACAAGGAAGTAAACACATAAATAAAATATTAGTGGTGATGGTAACAACATGTTCTGTTTTTTGTGTTTTTTTTTTTTTTGGTTTGCCATCACTTTTAGCTTGAGCAATGTATCCTGAAATTCACCAAAGGCATTTGTGCACTCCTCTTTTTGCAGAACATTTGTACTCATAATAAACCCTAATTGAGACTTAAATGAAAACATTTGAATTGTATTTGGATCTAATTGTGAAGTATCTTTTTTGCTACATATTTAAAAATTCACTTTGCCTGACTTTCCCAGTCTTATCTCCCTCTGCCTCCACCCATCTGTGTGATATACTTGTGAAAATGGATACATTAAAAAAAGAATGACTATGGAAAGAGGTGATACCCATTCCTGAGCAGGAGAGGCATGCATAAGGGAAGCAGAATTGGAGGAGGATTGTGAGCAAATTAAACAGATAAATTTATAGAAACACCAAATCATTCTTTCAATGCATTTCTTTATCTTTCTCTCTGTTATTTTCTTTGAAGAGCATGGGCCCTGTAACTCCTCTCTTTGTCTTTCTTGTCCTCCACCAAATCTCCAGAACTTCTAGAACAAATCAAATCAAGAATTAACCTTTTAAGCATGAAATATATCTTTTTGCTATGCTATGCGTGTCTGTTATAAATCATTCTGTGGAAGAAGTCTGGGAGATCTGTGCTGCTCCAATCCTCTGGTGACTACTCAGGAAGTACGAGCTGCAGCCCCTCTCATTTGCTGTGATAGCTTTTCTCTGGCAGAAATACTGCTTTGCTACAGCCTTGGGTAGGAGCGAGCTCTTCAAATAATTTTCTCATGCAATATAAAGCAACACTACAATTATAAAACTAGCACGGTAGCAAGGTTATGGGCCCAGAGGAAAGAATGATAAAACATAATTATTTGTGAGTAACAAAGTAATTCCATAGCCTACAGCTGTACAATTATGCAATGACTAAGTCATAAGGGAAAAGATCAAGGAAGCAAGGCAGGCCCAGGTTCCTAGGACCTCTTCCCAAGAAAAGGTAGCTTTGCCCAAAACTGCTCCCCCTGCAGGACTCTCAGTTGCTGGCTCCTAGCCATCCCAACATCTTTGACCACAAGAGTCATGGAAATAACAATGGCAGCCATTTACCGGCTGCCTTGCATGTGCTGGGCACCAGGCACCATGACCTCCAATCTTTCGTCTAGTGCCACAAAGTTAGTTTAATTATTCTCATTTTACAGAGACATTAAATTAGTTTGTTCAAGGTCACAGAGACAGGCATTGGCCGACCCAGGATTCAAATGTAGGTCAGCCTAACCCTAATGATTCTCCCTGCCACTAAAAAGAAGAGTGAAGCCAGCCCCTAGGTCTTTGGAATCTTCCCACTCTTTGTAAGTACTACGCTTTACTTGTATATTCTCTAAGGATGCCAAGAACAGAATAGGGTTCTACTCTAAGGAAGAGTTTCTCCAACTTTTAAAACTATTATCATATCCTAGAGGTTTTTTTTAGCATTTGTATTCCTAATTGTCCTTCCCCTCTATGAAAAAAAAAATTTTTTTTTGAATAGGAGTCTCACCCTGTCATCCAGGCCGGGGGCAGTGGCATGCTCCTGGCCACTACAGCCTCAACCTGCTGGGCTCAGGCGATTCTTCTGCCTCAGCCTTCCAAGCTCTATGAAATTTTAATACAATAATACTGAATATCTTCTTCTGTACCATGGCCCTTTAAGGGACTACCAATGATTATAATATAAGAGTTTTTCAACACCTAGGGGCATGACGTTGCCCCTGTTGAGAAAGTATGTTCTCAAGTGATGCAACAAGCACATCATTGAAGTTCCCCTTTTATTCAACAACACACACAGGGACAACAGTGTTCTTCTTCCCCTCCCATTCATTAGGTAGATTAAATACAGTATGAAAGAATCGCATTGGTGAATATCCATAGTAGATCAGTGGATCAATTTAGCAAAGAATGGCAACTGTTACGAGTATTCTGAGCACTTGTAGACATTTCAGATGGGAAAATGTGATGCCAGGAAAAGCAAAGCAAGCAAGGCTGCCGCTATAGAATCAAAACCATTGCCAGCCATTAAATGTTTTTTTTTCCTTTTGTAATTGTTGATTGATCTGTAATTTGATTGTAGAATCCAGGCTTTTATAATAAACCATGGGCTGAACTATCCAATTAAGACTACAGCAGCTCAAAGGAATCCAAATACATGACTGGATTTACTAAAAGATTGAGGTGATTTTTAGCAGAGGGACCAATTAAAAACTCCTGAAAAGTGGAAAGAGATTTAGATTTAAATTCAATTAGCCTTTATTAGCACACACAGTACAGAAGATATTGGTCTGGATAACTCTTTGAGGTAGGTAGGAACTTTCACTTTTTACTGCCTGAGAACCTGAAGCTCAACACAAATATTCAAAACACACTCACAAGACCACACAGTTGTCAAGCTGCAGAGTCAAAAATCAAAGCCAAATACTCTTCAGTTAAATTCCAGGACTTACTTTGGTTTTGTTTTTTGTGTTTTTATTGCAGATATTGTTCATTTTATACAAATCTGATACATAAAAATTCATTTTATACATAAAAAGACATAACCATCAAATCACAAAATAGTGGTATATGTGCATTTAAGAATTGCAATCAGATTTATTTAGAAAATTTGGCATTAATTTGTGGTTTTTGTACTTTTTTAAATGAAGAACTTTGTAGAACAATACATTTTCAAGGCATCTATAAACTGTTGACTTTGTAAGGAAAGATGACTATATTTTCTTACCAAATCTCTTCTGCTCTCTTAATTTCTTTTTCTGTATTTAAAACTGTCACAGATCAAAACTCAGAACAAAGGAACAGAATATAAATTACTGAGCTTAGAGATATGGGATGTAAACTAATAAGGATCTGTCTTAAATGAACTATAACATGCAAAATTTGGGAAACAAAATCTTAAACACCTCTGCTCATTGTCCATTCTGGGGAGAGCAGTATCCTATGCCTGGTTTTCTTAACTCTTTGTGTCCCAACTGAACAACTAGAACAATAGCTTTTTAGAAATTAGTGTTGATTTATTCATTTGCTAAATAACTAATAAGTAATTAAGATGTGTCAGGCTTGTACTGGGCACTGACTCTCAGGGAGCCCTGCTTTCAGGAAGCAAAAGTCTAGGTCAAAGTGATACAAATTAAACAGAAAACTAGGAGATGAATATCTACTTACAATTTTGATAAATGTTTGGTTGACAAAACCAGAGTGGCTTGACGGAGATTAAGGGTGGGGATGTGCAAGCCACTTGGGAAGAGTCAGCATTAGCTCTGAGGAGATGAGACATACTTGTGGGTGACAACTTGGCCCTGAGAAAAGGAGGAAGACTGCCTTGCAGCCTGAAGGAACAAGTGGGCTCAGACAAAAGAAACAAGCTTAGCATATTTAAGGAATAAAAGAAGACTAACAACTGTCTGGAGTGCTTGGGGCAAAAGAAGAGTGCCCAGAGGTTCCTTACTGGAATACAGATATTCCAGGAAGGTTAACTCAGGCAGGCCACTGTAGCTGAAGTTGAGAGAATGGATCTTATTCTAGAGACTGGAAAAATTTTAAAGGGTTTTAAGCCAAACAATGGCAAAATCTGATTTAAATATTTAGAAATCAAGTTGGCTGATTGAAGGGAATATGGAGGCAGCATGAATATCAGTAGAGAGCCCGTGGCAGTGTGTGAACAGAAACCATTGGTTGACTAGACAAGTATCATAACCAAGGTAAATGGAATTGATAACTCAAGGCCTGATCTTCAACGAATGCTTTGAGGAGAAAGTTCCTGACAGCTATACCCAATGGGAGAGAAAGAATATGTCTAGGACAACTATAATCACTCCATGGCCTTCTTGCAATTGAGTAGACCTCACTTTCACTAGAACAAAATTAGTAACCTGTCACCCTGTTCTCTCTGGCTCCATGGACTCCTTGTGACTTCCTTTCCCTTAAGGGCAGTCTTGATTTTTTTTTTTCCAGAAAAAAATACTTGTATATTCATATCAGGAACAGGCTTGGAGGGAGAAGCTGAGATGTTGATTTGTCTTGGGGCTTTTTCTTTATAAACATTATTTCTAAGTGACATGACACTACATGATTACAAACAAAAACAAAAAAGCAAAGTACTTAATTTCTCCTACCATAGCACCTGAATCTACAAAATAAAATGTTGCTCTACAAAACAGGAGAAATAACCGAGGTATTAATTCTCCCACTTAATATAAACATTGGTATGTTAGATGTGTTTGCTAATAAGTACATTTTGCAGAACTATACAAAGCACGATCATGAAGGGGATGAAAAATCTTGGGAAAGTATGTTCCCTGCTTCTTCAGGGGCCTCAAACTGGCTTGCACTTTTCAGGAAACAGCCTGCAGTCAACTTTCATCTTATACCCCCCTTCAACATGAAGCTGATGCCTTCAGTGTCTTACTCTAGCTACATGGTAGGCACATTAGAAAAACAACCTGATTAGCAAATATCATGGAGTATTTGCAGCCTAAAATGTGACGTCTGCAGAGCTTTTGCCTTATGACAAGACTCCTAGAGCCAGATCCTTAACCTAACAAATATAAGTCTTTAGTGGCAGAATGTCTCAGGGACAGGCTGATGGGCATATTATTTGGGAGCAGTAGTCTTTCAAGCATCCCTCCTCTAATCAGATTGCAAAGCCAAATGGCTGTTCCATATGCCTGGGAGGACAGCCCTGCTGCTCAGAGTTCTAGATGGTGTGTTTTTTCCTCTTGTTAATATGCACAGAGATGACATCAGCCCCTCAGCACTGGAAACTGGCCAGCAGTCAGTCAACTGGCAAGTATCTATTAAACACCCCAGGGTGCATTGCCCTCTAGGGGTCTGGTCTGGTAGCAGCTTCTGTATTTCTGTGAGCCATACTTTTCCTGACATGACTTAGCTCAGGGAGGTTTTTCATCTTGAATGCAAATGTTTATGGGTTAAAAGCTTATTTAAGTGTCCCCAGGGTAGGTGGGTTGGGAGACCAGCATTGCCTTCTTGTCACACATATTCTAACTGGAGCCAGTTAAAGACTGGAAAAATTGCTCAGGGAGGCATATGGAAATTTAAGAGGTAGAAAGCAATCAAAGCAACATTTTCTGAGACTAGTGTTCAAATCAAATTGAGACTAGAAATAAACATGAATCAGTCTCTTTTTTTCCTCATAAAATCATCAATAAAATTTTCTGACTACCTGGTATGCTTTTGAGGGTGGGTAGTTGGATTACTATGTGAAAATTCACATTTTATATTTTTTAAATGTTATGGAATCATCTTTCTCACTATGAATGGACATAGCTGATGCCTGTCATTGGAGGTAAACTAGAAATAAAGCAGGCTCAAAATGCAAACTATTCCTTAAGAGTCCATGGTGATATTAGGAGGACACACCTTCTCACATCGCGGGTTCATGTGTTGAAGACTGATCAATGAGCTTCACAATTGTCTTACTCCTTGGAGGCAGAGAACTCTCTGCCACTGCTGAGATTATTGGAGAGATGACACACTTCTTGGCACGGAATCTAGCACTGAGGTCCTTTGAGACTGTGATCTTCCTAGCCCTGAGGAGAGAATATATTCCATGAGTAAACGAATGAGTGTATGTGTGTGGAGGTGGGCATGTGAACATGTGTGTTTCATGGTCACTGGGAAGAGTCTGAATAGAGGTTTAACTAAAAATTCTCTCCAGGCAAAAAAGTGCTGATGAAGATATCCCTGCACTTGGTTCAATTGTATCCAACATTCTCTATGTTTTTCCTTAATGTTAAACTAACCTACACATTTTTTATAGGATATATAAACTTATCTCATATTAACTTTCTCTTCCATCCCATCAGGGCCACACATTGAAGAATTTTTATCTCTAACATCCAATCTGTTGCCTTCTCTCAGTCCCCTGTGTTTTAGTTCAGGCCCTTTAGTTTCTTATCTAGACAATTTTAATAGCCTTCCAACTAATTTCCTTACCACCTGCATGGCCTCTCACCACCTTGTCCTTCTACTGCTGCCCAAGTGATTATTCTAAAGCCCAAATCTTGTTAAATCACTTTCAGCTTAAAATCACTAAGTGGCTCTTAATAGCTTTAGCTAATATCTAATAGCTAACAATAATATCCTTTATTGAGTCCGGCCTAGGTGGTAGACGCCATGCTAGGCATTTTTATATAGATTCTCTTACTGAAGCCTCATCACATTCCTTGTTTTAGGAGCTAGAATTAATTTGCATGCTTTAACATCAGAAGTGAGAGACATAATCAATCAAATGGGATCCTAGCGTCTTTTTAGTTTCAATCCAAAACAATATTAAACAATAGCAAGATATTACTGATGTAACAGACTGAGACATATGCCATTGATTACATATCTGAGTGTATCTATGGGCTAAATTCCTAAGAGAAATTGCTCTGTCAAAGGATTTGTATGGTTTTACAAATCAGAAAAATATTGTCAGGTGACCTTTCAAGAGGTTGAGCAATTTATATTTATACCAGCAATGTGCTCATCTCCTTATCCACAAAAACTTCTTGATTTTTGTCAATCTGATAAGTGAAAAATAGCATCACTTTGTAGTTTTAATTTGCATTTCTCATTACTGGAGGGATGAGAATTAAAAGGGGAATCTGGCCAAAGTTTTCCCAGAACAATTGGGAGATAGGTATTATTATTATTCCTCTCTTTATAGAGAGGAAACAGAGTTGAGACACTCTCAAGCTTAATTCTGTAGCTTGTCATTAATCAATTTATTCATTGGGTTTTCAACGTGTACTTACTGTATTCCAGTTCACCACACAAGCTTTCCACCTCCCACTATACACAAGCTCCCCAACGTGCTGGTTCTTCACATCTCCACACTTTCACATCTCCACACTTGCTGTCCTGATTCTCTGGAATTTGTCCCCTTCTTTTTTGGTCAGCTAATTCATCCTTATATACTTCACATTTTTATATAAGCACACCTTCTCTGGGGAGCTTACCTGCACTTACATTTCTTTTATCTGTCAAAGGATTTTCTACCATTAATACCCTCCCCTGACCTCTAGCCCACTCTCAGCATCCACCCCTGACCTCTAGCCCACTCTCAGCACTCACCCTTGACCTTTGGCCCACTCTCAGTACCCACCCCTGACCTCTAGCACACTCTCAGCATCTGCACCTGACCTCTAGCCCACTCTCAGCACCCACCCCTGAACTCCAGCCCACTCTCAGTATCCAACCCTGACCTTTAGCCCACTCTCAGCAATCTGCATTATAGTTGTGTTTCCCTGGAACATTCTTGATGGCAACACTGCCTCTTATCTGAGTTTGTTTTCAAATTCCCTGACCCAAGGTCTGACACTTATGTACTAACTACATGTTTGTTAAATCCCCAGAATGAGTGAATGATAGGTTACAATAAACTAATTGAAGATTCAGAGAACGAAAATGATTAACTTTGCATATTACCTTTTTTTTCAAAACTATATAGTACTACTTTATTGTTAACACTATTTTATTTTCTCAAATGCTTATACTTTTTAGAAGCTACTGTTATTTAATGTATTCTGGTTTATTTTTCATTTGGACAGAAGACAGAGAATAAGGTCTTTTTAAAAAGACTTCATTTTTTCAAGAGCATATTTCAGGGATTTTCAATTGTCTTGGGGACTTAGGGGGCCCTCTGAGGGCTCTTGAAAGGAGCTGTGTGGCTCAGGGATCTCCACTTCCCCTTCAAACTCCCCTTCACCCCTTCACACTTACCTCACCTCTTTAACCAAAGCAAGGTGTGCCATCTGTGTTACATCTTCAATTCCTGTGTAAGCTTTTTTATTTTTATTTTTTTAATAGAATGAATCCTGTGATTCTAAAAGGTTGTATAGTCTTTCGAAAAGAAGAAAGCCATGACTGCAAATTAGGAAATTTGGGCTCTAGTCTTGCCTCGGCCTTGAGCTTGTTTTGTGACCTGACACTAGACATTCACTCATCTGAGCTCCAATATCTTTTTTTTTAATATGTGGGGTACAATTCAGGGTTAGGTATACAAATGTTCATTATGCAGGTACCCTTGTTGATGAGGTGTGTCCCTCCCTCCCCTGGCAGTTTCCCTTGATTGCCAATCCCGCTCTCCCCCCGCCCCCCAGCAGTTTCTCTCTACTGCCAATCCCTTTCTTATAGTATTATGATAATCGTTCACGGCCTGCTTATGAGTGAGAACATATGGTTCTCTGTTCTTTGTTTCTGTGATAGATCACTGAGTCAGATCGACTCTAAATCCATCCAAGTTGCTACGAAGTCCATATGTTTATCCTTCTTTATCTGAGTCCCACTATCTTAATCCGCAAGACAAGTCCTTGAGGCTAGACAGGCCAAAGTTCCTTGTAGCCTTTGATCAATATCATTGTTTATATTTTCGCCTTCCATTTTCAAATATAGACATACTGCTGTTTTGAACACTGTAGTAAAAATTTCCTTTTTTTTTCACCACTTTGTTTCGACTCTCTTTACCCTTTTATTTATTTATTTTTTGAGTTGGAGTCTTACTCTGTTGCCCAGACTGGAGTGCAGTAGCCGCTCCCGGCCAACACAGCCTCGACCTGCTGGGCTCTGGCGATCCTTCCGCCTCAGCCTTCCAAGTAGCCGGAATTACAGGCATGCGCTACCACGCCCGGCTGATTTTTTGATTTATTGTAGAGATGAGGTCTCACTGCCCAGGCGGTTCTTGAACCGGTGGGCTCAGGTAATCCACTCACCTCAGCCTCCCAAAGGCACAGTATTGCAGGCTGAGCCACCGAGCCCGGCTTCTCTTTACCCTTTTAAAAAGTCGTGATGAGTTTCTAGTGCCTGATGTATTAAGAGCAATCTCCTTGTCCTCACCTTCAAAACCTCTCGTAGGAGACTCTGTACCATCCAACCATGCCATCCCATTGGTCCTCTGGTCTGCCTCCTCACCATATGCCCTTTGAGAGTCACAGTAACTTATACCTCCTTTTCTTACTTGCTGCCCAGAACTGAAAATTCTATGCTTTTTACTTTCTCTTTATTTTAAAACACTTTATAAATTAGGCAAGGTTAATGAAATCAATTCTGACTAAATAAGGAATGATGTTCATCAATTTCTTTTTGTTTTATGCATAGGCCAAAACACCTGTCATGATAGATGTCATTAATGTACGAAATGTTTTTAGGCATCTACTTTTTATGGAAAAAAAACTACATATTTTGTAGATAATATTGCTCATAGTCTTCAAGCTCCTTAAGGCTGAATTTATATCTGCTTTAATTACTGCATAAAGCATACAGAAAATCACCTATGCGAGCATATGTATTTATAAGTTTTCTGTGTCTATAAGGACTCGTATTTAAACTACAGCAGAGGGAGATTCCTGATATGGAACTGAGTGGGGATGCTTTGAAAGTAAAATATAATAAAAATCAATCACAAATATTAGTTTCTTAGTTATTTTTTGTTGCATTGTCTTTCCTAAAGCAAGAACACCTCGAATTTTGTGAATATCAATAGGCATTCTCAAAAGAAGTCCCCAACATATAATGATAATACCTTGAAAACAAAGAAATATTACGTGGAGTAGAAGAAAACTCCACTTCTGCCCTTCCTCTCGCTTTTTTTGTCACTGTTGAAAGCCTCCATGGTTTTTTTCTATTTCATCACTCCTTTTCTCTAAATCCTGATCTGTTGCTTTTTCTTGAAAACATTGTCTAAAGGTCTGAATTAGACCTGGGAGGTCAAGTTTTTTAATGGGACACATCCCTGTTAATAATCCAGGATGGTCCCTAGAGGAAGTCTGGCTTCCTCTCCAGGGGTCTGAGGGCTTCCAGCTGGGCTTTCTCTCTTTTCAACCTCCATCTAATGAGCTGACTCTTCCCTTTATCTAGGACACTGTAAAGGCCTTCCTCATGGGTCGCTGTGGGGGTTGACTTTTTTGCCATCATTTTTTTCCAGTGTAGGTGGTATTCCCACCTCCTATGGGGCCAAATTACTCTTGGGGCTGTCGTGTTCTCTCCATGTATATG
Organism: Carlito syrichta; assembly: GCF_000164805.1. Lineage (NCBI taxonomy): Eukaryota > Metazoa > Chordata > Mammalia > Primates > Tarsiidae > Carlito > Carlito syrichta. The sequence continues at coordinate 144,963 of NW_007253042.1, forward strand.
GTTCCCTTTTTATGTCTCAGGGAGCAGCAGCTGTTCTTTTTTTTTTAACTTTTAAATTTTTTATTTTAAAATTGTGGGGTACCATTCAGGGTTAGGTATACAAATATTCATTATGCAGGTACTCTTGTTGATGAGGTGTGCCCCCACTTCCCCGGGCAGATCCCAACTACTGCCAGTTCCACCCCCTCGCCTCTCAACCCCAAACCCCCCCACAGTTTTCCACTTCTGTCAATCTTTTTCTTATAGTATTACAATAGTTGTTCAAGGTCTACTTATGAGTGCGAATATGTGATACTCAGTTCTTTGTTTCTGTATAAGATCACTCAGTATTATAGACTCTAAGTCCATTCAAGTTGCTGTGAAGTTCATGATTTTGTTCTTCTTTATGGCAACAGCTGTTCTTTTTTTTTTGAGTTAGAGTCTCACTCTGTCACCCAGACTGGAGTGCAGTGGCCGCTCCCGGCCACCACAGCCTCGACCCGCTAGGCTCCGGCGATCCTTCCGCCTCAGCCTTCCAAGTAGTGGGAATTACAGGCGCGCGCTACCACGCCTGGCTAATTTTTTGATTTATTGTAGAGATGAGGTCTCGCCAAGTTGCCCAGGCGGGTCTCGAACCCACGGACTCAGGCAATTCACTCACCTCGGCCTCCCAAAGCGTAGGATTACAGGCTGAGCCACCGAGCCCGACCCATGTTCTTTAGACATGGGAATTCACACTGTGTCACTACCTCTTACAACGACTGGAATTCCACCTGGTGTCTTACTACTTCCTGATAGGTTAACTTTCCAACCTGAAAAATTTCAGTGACCCGTCAGGTATGAATAGGGAGGGCAACATAGTCTAGCAACACAATGAGAAGATATTTTTTCATTAGGAAATTACCGTCTTTAATCATTTCAAAAAGTCTATTTTCATGCCAAGAGTTTCAGCCTAACACAAAGTGACCTAGCAGGCTAAATAGATGCCAAAAGCCTTGTATACGTATCCATGTCACTCGTCTAATCTCCTTGACATTGGATCATTAATTGATGGAATGAGCCCTAGGGTTCTTTTGTCTCAGTATTCTTAATGTGGAATGAAGGGCCAGGAGGCAGAACATCACTAACCCAGCCTCCCTCACTCACCACCATCCTTCATTTTCCTTGTATGAGGGAGCCCTCGGATTTTACAACTTAATTTAGTCTACAAGTTTCTTTTAATTAGTAACGAAGGAAAGGCAACGGTATTCTACACACATGCTCTAAATCACAGTATTAACTGAGCCATATTCTTAATGCTGTTATGCTGATCTGTAGTTGTAATTGCAAAAGATGACGTGTGTGTGTGTGCACACACACAGTAGAGACAGACACACACACACAGAGAGAGAGAGAGAGAGAAATTGATGCATGCACACTCACACTATAACACTATACATGAGACCTGTCTCATCGATCACCCCCCAAACCTTTAGAAAGTCTAGAGAGTATAGAGACAGAGGTATTCCTGGGAAGTGATTTGAATTTTTTTTTTTTAACTGGAGTCTCACTCTGTCACCCAGGCTGGAGTGCAGTGGCACACTCACGGCCACCCCAGCATCGACCTGCTGGGCTCCAGTGATCCTTCCACCTCAGCCTTCCGAATAGCCGGAACTACAGGCACATGCTACACTACCCGGCTATTTTTTTTTTTAATTTTTTTTTTAATTTTTTTTTTAATTTTTTTTTTAATTTTTTTTTTAATTTTAGAGACGAGGTGTCTCCCAGTTGTCCAGTCCTGAACTTGCGGGCTCAGGCAATCCACTCACCTCGGCCTCCCAAAGTGCTGGAATTACAGGTTGAGCCACCAAGCCTGGCCTGTGATTTGGATTTTAATGCTCTCACTTATTTAAAATCTCTTTTCATGGAAACAAGAATGTAAGACAGAAGGAAAGACAGAATTACCTTTTAAAATGTCTTACTGATCGTGAACGGGGAGACTGACCTATATCACAGACACACATTATAGTGGTATTTGGTTGTTTATTTTCCTTTTCTTGGTGGTTCTCAAGCTTTTCATTTCACTGTTTTGGTCTCCTTGGAGCAGCCTTCCAACTGTAGGCAGAGCGTCAGCTGTCAGGTTCTGCCTGCCCCCTTCTCCTTCATGCTTGCCACGCTCTATTTTGCTCAAATGCTGATCAGGATGAAACTCAGGGGAACTTTCTGTATGTTTGATGCAGAACCAAGCAGAATTTGTCTCTGGCTATTGCACTTACTCACTTTGGGACTATGCTTACCTCCCTCTGAATTTCTTATGTATGAAAACCAGCTAAAATATGCTGTTCGGTGCTTGTCGGAAAACATTTAAGGTGTGCCTGTGATATTCACTGTGATGTCGAGGGTCCCTGCTGGCCTGTGAGTGATAAATCCTTCAGATAATAAGGTTTCTTTTACCTTCTAGGCTGTGATGTATCAAAGCTTTGTTTCTTTTCTAATCAGAAAACCCCCAGAGGTTCCTCTTTACTAATATTTGGTTGAGGCTGTAAAATGTTAATTATAGACAGGGGCACTTATTTGAAATCATAATTTGAGCTTCTATGACCATCCTCAACATAATGCTAAATTGCCAGTTTAAAAAAAAAAATTTAGATTCAGGGGGTACATGTGCAAGCTTGTTACTTTAGTATGTTGTGTGACGGTGAGGTTTGGGCTTCTATTGAACCCATCACCCAGCAGTGAGCATCATATTTAATAAATAGTTTTTCAACCCTTTGCCCCAAGTCTAAGAGTCCACAGTATCTTTTGTCCCATCCTTATGCCCATGTGTACTCCGTCTTTAGCTCCCACTTATAAGTGAAAATATGTGGCATTTGTTTTTTTATTTCTGTGTTAGCTCCAAAATGCCAATCCTTGACACCTTTGTTCCAGAAAGTCACTGCATATACTGACTTAGTGAATACTGGGCTATTGCTCCTAGAGTGAATATAGAAATAGGTTCCTGCAAGTTCCCGGTCATGACATTTTTGTCAACTGATTGATACATAACCTTGTTTTATGTGGGTTTCTGTCGAAAGACACTTTATTGAGCATATACTGTGGATTCATTAACATTATACTACCACTATCAACAACATAAGTTATGCCTGAACGAAGCTTCTCAAACATATATGTTTTCTTCACAAGGTACAGCACAGTCTTCTTGTGCTTAGGAATCATGGACCACACTTTAGCACTGTACTTGGGGGCCATTTTAAAATGTGAAATCACCAACACACACACACACACACACACACACACACACAGAGAGAGAGAGAGAGAGAGAGAGAGAGAGAGAGAGAGAGAGAGGGAGAAGGATGGCAAATATGGCATTAAACAGATCACAAAAAGGACACGCTTTTGGTCTGGGAACTGATTTAAAGAGAGGCAACTTAGCTGGCTCATGTGCTCGGACAACTCAAATTTTTCACCTATCTGTGCATGTCCACGAATGTCCATGAAAGTATAGCAAGTTTTGATTTGAGAATTACAAATAAATTTTCACAAGTAAGAGAATTTGCAAATAATGGAATCCACAAATAATGTGCACTGACTGTAATTTGTAATTTAGATTGAAGTACCAGACAATGCAGATGCTTAGAGAATAAACAATTTCCACCCCATAGACCCTCGTCATCTGGCAAATCTCTTTTATCTTCTAGAAAACTCTAAGACATAGAGGTTTCTTTAAATAACTCTGGGCTAATAATATTTATCAAATGCTGGGTAACTGAAACTAGCCATCTGTGGTTACCTTTGATGAAACCAGGTTCGTGTCACATTCAGTCTTTAACCCTGTTTTTCCTTCCTGCCTGAAATAACCAATAACCACCCATCCTTTTCTTGGCTTTCTAGAGGGATTCGCTTTGCAAACCCAGGGCCCCTGGGACTTGAGCAGAGTATAAGAGCTTCACCCTCTCCCAGAGAATTTCGAAGTGCAAAATATTCTATAAGCCTATGTATAATTTATATATGATAATTTATTTACAATGAGAGAAATTTTATTTGCAATGAATAGCTATTATATTTATATTTATTTTAATATTTAATTTTAAAATAAAGGCATATGCAAAATCTGGACAGTGTCATTTAAGTTCTTTGTCCTCATATTAGTAGCTCAAGTATAAATTAAAAAATTAGGCACACTAAAAAAGATAGGCTAGAACTCTATGCAATATGAGATGACTCCCCAAAACCAGAATTATCTGGAAGGTGGGTCCCTTGTAGTACAAGCTTCCCCTGCTAGGTAAGGAATCTGGGAACCCATCAGCATCAGCAAGCTGTTATGAGTGGCTGTGTTTGGTTTCAGTGGTTTTTTATTTTTTTTAGAACTTTTTCAACAGGCTTGCTCAATTGATAATGCGTGATTTACATGAACAACCTGCCCACACTGCACTAAGTGTTCAGCAGTTTTTGATTAAAAAAAAAAAAAAAAGCATGATTCCTGTGCCCTACCCTCCCTATTCACCTGATCTTGCCCTGAGCAATGTTTGTTTGTTTGTTTGTTTGTTTGTTTGTTTGTTTGTTTGTTTCCTGGATGAATAAAGTTCTCAAAGGGAAACATTTTGCCAATGTGAAAGAGGAGGTGAAACACAAAATGACAGTAGCACTAAAATACATCAAAATTAACAAGTTCAAAAACCTTTCTGAGCAATGAAAAAAGTATCTGGATTGGTGTGTTTCATCGAACAGAGAGTACCTTAAAGGTGACAGAAGTTTAAACGTCTGAATAAATACACATCTTTTTATAAATAAATTCCAGGTTTTTTGGATGTACCCTGGTATTTCTAGCAAAAGTACAGGGTTCTTCACTCTTCCGAATTAGGCTATAGAGCAGGGTTCTCCAATCCCTGGGCCGTAGACCGGTACAGGTGCATGGCCTGTTAGGAACCAGGCACACACATAGCAGGGGTGAGCTGCAGCAAGTAAAGCTTGTCAGCTGTCAGACCTGCATTGGCATTAGATTCTCACAGGAGCGTGAACCCTATTGTGAACTGCGCATGCAAGGGATCTAGGTTGTGCATTTCTTAGGAGAATCTAATGCCTGATGATTTCTACCTGCACCCCACCCCTACCCCATCCGTGGAAAAACTTATCTTCTTGCAACAGGTCTCTGATGCCAAAAAGCTTGGGGACCACTGCTATAGAGAAGGCACAGAGTCACGGTCAGAAAGAATAAATTAGTTAAATATCATATGAAATCTTTAAGAAGAGTGATTTATTTTTCTTAAAAGATGGAATTGTTTCATTATACCTTTCCCCTGTTTTACAGAAGCTGTATGACTTAAGGGAACTTTCCTCAAGATTTTAGACATCCCCATAATAATTCTTTTCAGACATTTAGCCTCTGTTAATATTTCTTCTCAGCAACCAAAACTAAATAAACATCATTTTCATGATGCCACTGGTCTTATTAAAATCTGTCTGTGACTTTCTGTTTCTAACGCACCTGATATAATTCTACTGCTTGAAATTCTAGGTCTTGTGAAAGGTGCAGAGAACAGTCAGAAGGGCGTCCCCAAGATGGCGCTGCCACCCAAGACAACAAAGGCCCTAAGGTCCCACTTTTCCCCATACCGTTTCCCAAGTTTAAACCTGTGCACTAGTAACTTCTCCCTATGGGAATACTACCTCATAGTCTCCTCCAATAAAGCCCAAACACGGCACTGGCCAGCCCCTGCCAAGCCCATAAATACAGCCCTCTCCTTGCATATCTCTCTCTCTCACCCTCTCTCCCCCTCTCTCTTTCTCTCTCTCTCTCACTCTCTCACTCTCTCCCTCTCTTTCTCTCTCTCCCTCTTTCTCTCTCCCTCCCTATCCCCCGCGGTTATAGACCCCTCTCCTTTTTCCCTGTAGCCGCTGCTTTAATAAATCTCTTGGCCTTTAATGGGTGTGGAGTTGTCACTGGTGCCTAAGTTCTTTCATCTTGTACCACCTGTCCTGGGTTATTTCCTCCTTCCTTTTAATATAGCAGTTTTCAAACCTTAGTGAGCATCAGAATTACCTGGTAGGTGTGTCTAAATACAGATTCCTGGGTCCCACTTCCAGAATTGCTGCCTCAGTAAGAATTTGCATTTGTAGCAGGTTTACAAGCTTGCCCAGGGACCACACTTTAAGAGCCACTATTTCTAATATAACCAGTTTATGTAGATGCTTAGTATGATGTCTGGCACATTGTAAATGTTCAGTAAATGCTAACTATATATCAGTTTTCCTACCACCCAATAAATATGTCACTTAAAACCTTAACTTTGTTTAGTCCTTACTAAACAAAATAAATATTCAATTTTTACCCTATCTTTGCCTGCTTGGATCCATCTCTACTCAAGTTATTTTTTAAAAAGTTTGATATTATCATGGGTGTTTTTTTTTCCCCCGGAGTACATACTGATCTATGTCATTTGCTTAATTTTTAATGATATATTAAATAAAGGTGTACTAACTTGTTTTCGTGGTAAAAAATGCCTTTCTATCTAGATGAGGTGGGCTGAGGCTGTATCTTGCATATCTGCTCTACCCACCACAATGTCCAAAACTGCTATTGAACGGACAAGATGGATTACTTGCTTTTAAGGTGCTTCAGTATGCATCTATTTTGAAGGTTGCAGAGAAACTCAAAAAACTAGATATTTGACTAATAAGCGGATAGATGGTGAGAAAAAATACCTATTGAATACCTCTAAAAATGCTAAAGGATACTTGAATTTTGTTGTTATTGTTGCTGTTATTCTTGAACTCTATTGTCAACTTAAAATCTGCCTTTTATTTGTTGCTTCTTGTAAGATTGGAGTGTTTAGAATCTCAATTTTACTGCAAAGACGAACTTCGTCTTCACTATAAATATTGAATATAAGTACATATTGTATGCAATGTGATACCAGTATAATAATAGTGTAAATAATTATGTGGCTTAAATGTTCTAGAGGCTCAATTAGCATCTTTAGAGTTTTCATTCCATATCTCATTAGAAATCCAGGAATTTGATGCACAGGAAATCTATTAAAATCAAGTACAGATCCTGAAGAAAGGCAATTTCAAGCAGATTTCCATGGTTGAGGATTGTAGTACTATTAGGGTTTCTGGGCACCAAGTGGTAGTTCATGAAAGTTCTTCATCATTTGCTCAAAAAGACAGGGTTTCTCATAAACAAACTTAGGCTTTTTATCATGTTTGTACCCTCTTCTTTCAAAGAAACCACATGAGCAAGTACCAATTGGACTAAGCAACTGTTCTTCACAAGGTCATAACTCTCTTGAGTTTAGATGGTTGACTTACAGTTCATTTTTTATAGAAGGAAATTATTTGGACATTATAGGTTTATTAGATACCTTTGTAGAATATAATTTTGATTTAGCAGAAACTATGAATCTATTTGTTAATATAGTCAGGAAACAATTATTGAATGCATATGTGTGCTGGACATTCTGCTAATTATTTCAGAGGATAAAATGTGTATCAGATATGGATTCTATTTCCAGTTATCTTGTAGCTGGTAGAAAATATATGGCCATAAATAACTACATGTTGAGGTGGAAAGAATTATTAATGTGTCATAAGAGAGGCTATATGTCATGCATGTTCAGAGAGGGTCAGGTCTATCTAAAGGACGTTGGGGGAGACTTTATGGCAGACGCTCTATTTGGGGTGGGCTGGCAAGAATGCATATAGACATGAGGAACGGGGAGGGGAGCTGCTTTTACTAAACCTGGTCTCTCTTCATGTCAGTAGAATTTTAGAGAGAAGTCGTAGTCTGGTTGGAAGGGTGTGAATATAAATGTGGAACCCCCTTAGTTCAGTTTGACTGGCACTCAAGAGGCAGCAAAAGAAAGATTGGAAGCACTGCCTGGTGTGAGTTCAAGGAGAGCTGTCAATATCAGGCCAGGGAAGATGGGTTTGAGTCTATATAAAATGGGAAGAGAAGTGTCATAAATCCATCTATGCTTTAACAAGATTAGTCTGGCAATAGAGTATAAATCGAATTGTCTATAATCTCACTTCTGGTCTCACATCTATAATTGTGATGAATAGGTCTCTTTATGAGCCTTTTCTCCCTTCTGGACTTGGAGACTTGCAACATTTTCTTGGGCAGTGTTGTTTTCCTCAATGAGAGAGGGTCCTAAGATTCATGGCCCCTTCATGAAAGGACTTGTCTAGAGGGTTACAGAATAAACAGGTAAAACTCGTGGGAGAAAGATGATGTTCTGGGTCTGTGCACACTTTGTAACTCAGTGGGTGTGTCATGAACTTTCAAAAAGCGAAGAAAGAAAAAAACGAAGAGGAGGCAGCATGCTGCAAATGCATGTTTCCAGTAGTGATTTTTTATCAAGATTGCAGCCTGGAGCTGAGCCTGAGAATGGAAGTAGTCATGGGCATACTAGGTAAATATTGACATTCTGCAAATAACCTTCGACTCTTCTATAAAAAAAAAAAAAGAATCCAGCAAATAAATATTTTATGTGTCTTACATTATGAAGTTATTTGGTGAGATCTGGAAAGTTGTGGGCTTGAATTATGAATGATGAGGGTATACATTCAAAGTAAAAAAAATGTACTTCCAGAAAACACTATAATTTTTTTTTTCACATTGTTTCAAACCTAAACTACGGTGAGAAATTAATTACAAAATCACTACAGTCCCTATTAATGTACTATGGGCTGAGAAACTCAAAGTCAGCCTACTGGCCATTTTTTTTTTCTTCTTTTAATTCACATGGATTCAGGGACATTAGCTAGGTATTAAAAAATTATCCCAAAAGAATGTGAATTAAACCCACCCACACACATTGACAAAATAAAAAATCACTTGTTTGTTCTACAAGCCTAATACACTCCATCACACAACAGCTCTTAGGTTTTATATACCAAAATGTCCTTTTTTTCTTACTTCAAAACGGTTTGGGGCTGCTCTGTGTTGCAGCTTTTAGATTTGCCTGCCCACTCTCCCTTTCTTTCCTTAGCCGGGTGCCCCCTCTCTGCAGATGGCTGGATGGTTCCTCTTTCCAAAGTCGTTAGAGGTGATGTGTGTGCAAACGCAGGGCAATTGCGCCCTCAGCTGTCCAGAGAAGTAGTTGCAGTTAGAGAGTCCCTGAGCTTAAGTGTAGCAATGAGAGGCTTTGGAATTTAAGATACGGAGATGTGCTTTCTTGTGAATTCTATACTTTAGCGATTTCCCAAGACACATTCATTACTGTGGACATTATTACTCCCTTCCATGGTATTTCTGGACTTATCGAGGAAGAGAGGAACACTTGCTGAACTTCTCAAGGGATACTACTTATCACTGGCATTTTCCAGACTACTAACTAAATGGAGTCAACTAGGGTTTACGTTCTTAATAGGCATGGTGCAGGCCCTTGATAAAAATCGCTGGAAAGGATCTCTGAATGCCTCCTAACCATGTTTCATTTGTATCTCTAAGTCACCTGACTGCTTTTTAGGAGGAAATCATCATTAAACTGATTTAGTAATTTTTACCTCCAAAGATAGCAATAGGCCTATTGATAAGTTCTCCTTACATCCCCAGATTCAGTGGGGAAAAGGAAAGACTTTCTCACTACCCAGGTACCCAGGTGATACCCAGGAAGAACACTTAGCTTGTGACCATGGATAAGGAGGTCAGAGATTCTCCCGACAGCCCAAGGCGCCCCAGGCAACTGAGTAGCCCCTTCCACTGAGAAGTAACAGTGGCAGAAACCAGATCTCTGCCTTTGGTTTTGGGTTGTTTTGAAAAAGGAACCACATGGCTTGCTTTATGGCCAACTGGATATAACTGGGCTGTCGTGAAGAGCAGCCAGACATTCGAGGACCAGAATATTCACTTCAAGTAGTCTATTCATTACTTCAATACATGAAAACAAAACTTAAAACCATTTGCAATTTTACTTTTCAAATCTTGCATTTATACTTCATTTCAGCAGCTGAATATCCACCACCATAATCTGAGTTAATGGTGTTTTCAAATTAATTTAGGCAAAAATCTGATGACCAAAAGGAGAAATATGGGAACAGATCCAAGGTGGCTAGGTTCCCCAGTGAGAGCTGCTTTTCTGGCAAGACAAACACATACGTTGTGTTGTGTAGTTGGCCCTGAGGCTGTGACTATGAGCATGTGGCCAGAAATCCTGAAGAACCAGTGAGTTTGAGTCCATTCGGCTCTGGACTCAACCTCAATCTCCAACTGGTCATATTTTTTTGCTTGGCGCTCTGTTATCTGAAATTCAGCACTTTGAAAATAAATATTTAAAAAATAGCTGGGCTCGGTGGCTCAGCCTGTAATCCTACACTTTGGGGGGCTGAGGTGAGTGGATTACCTGAGCCCGTGGGTTCAAGACCCGCGTGGGCAACTTGGCGAGACCTCATCTCTAGAATAAATAAAAAATCAGCCAGGCGTGGTAGTGCACAGCTGTAGTTCCAGCTACTTGGAAGGCTGAGGCGGAAGGATCTCCGTAGCCCAGCAGGTCGAGGCTGTAGTGGCCAGGAGCGGCCACTGCACTCCAGTCTGGGAGACAGAGTGAAACTCCAACTCAAATAAAATAAAATAAAATAAAAAATAAAAATAAATGTAGTTAGATAGAAGGAATGAGTTCTAGCATTTGATAGTGCAGTAGGGAAATTTTAGTTACTAATAATTGATTGTATACTTCAAAATAGCTGGAACAGAAGAATTGCGTTACTTCCAACGTAAAGATAAATGCTTGAGGTGATGAATAAGCCAATTACCCTGATTTGATCATTATACATTGTATACATAAATCAAAATATCAGATATACATACCCCCAAAATATGTACAACCATGATATATTAATTTTAAAAAGATGATGCATGTGAGAGGAATTTACATAAAACCACAGTACAGTGTGAAGTGTAATGTTTGGTAAGGAGAAATTTAGAATTATTAAACTGCTGCTTGGGGGAAGAAAAAACAAACAAAAGAACAGTTTTGTTATGTTCAGTGAATTTACTTCCCCTCCTAACGTGTTTTCTTTCTGTGTCGGCATCATTTTCTTGCAACTTGGGTTCATTTTTCACTTCTCTTTCTTTCTTTCATCCTCTTCCAAATGGGTTTCTAAATGGCATTGATTTTTTTCAAATTGTCTTTCTTCATCATTGTTCATTCACACAATCACCACCATAATTTTTTCCTGAATCATAACTGAGTTATGCAGCAGCATGGTAACCCAGGATCCTGCTTCTGTGTCCAATCTCACTGGTTGCTCCCCGAGTGCTGAGTGGACATCAGTGTTGTTGTCCTTGTTTCCATTTTTATCTTAAATTCAGGGACTACAGATACATGTTTGTTACATGGACATATTGTATAGTGGCGAAGATTGGGTCTCAAGTGGCCCAATCCACAGATATTGAACACTGTACCCCTTAGGCAATTTCCTAGCCCTTACTGGTGTTCCCAGTGTCTGTTGTTTTCAACTCTCTGGCCATTTAGCTTCCACAGCATATGAGTGAGAACATGAGGTGTTTGGTTTTCTGTTTCTGAGTCAGTTCACTTAGGATGATGATCTCCAGCTCCATCCATATTGCTGCAAAGGACATGATTTTATTATTTTTATGGCTGCATAGTATTGCATGGTGTATATATACCACCCTTTCTTTAGCCAGTAAATTGTTGGTAGGCACTCAGGTTGGTTCCATGATTCTTACTATGATGAATAGTGTTGCAGTGAATATATGAGTACAGGTATCTTTTTAATATACTGATTACAGTTTCTTTGGGCAAATCCTTAGTAGTGAGATTGCTGGTTCAATGGTAATTCAAATAACTAAAAATTGGAAGTCAGTATTCTTAACCTAGTTTTCAGTGCATTCTAGGACCTGGCTCTGGTCTTTATGACTGAAGCTCTTACTTTATGATTCCACTGAACGCATGAGCTTGCTTTTTGTTGTTGTTTGTTTGTTTCTGCATGCTCTGTGCCAGTCAGATTCAATGCTTTTAACATGCAGTTCTCACTACCAGAAACTCCATTCTCTTCTCTGTCACTTTTTGAAACTGTAGCCATCTTTTAAGGACAAGGTTACATCTTCCTTTTTTTGTGATAACTTATCTGATTCCTGTACTAAGAGATTCCATGCTCCCTTTGTCTAGCCATCTATATAGAAAAAGAGTGCCGAACTCTGTGGCTCAGCCTGTAATCCCAGCGCTTTGGGAGGCCGAGGTGAGTGGATTGCCTGAGCCCGCGTGTTCGAGACCCGCCCGGGCAACTTGGTGCGACCTCATCTCTACAATAAATAAAAAACTAGCTGGGCATGGTAGCGTGCGCCTGTAGTTCCAGCTACTTGGAAGGCTGAGGCGGAAGGATCACCGGATCCTAGCAGGTCGAGGCTGCGGTGACCGGGAGCGGCCACTGCACTCCAGTCTGGGCAACAGAATGAGACTCCAACTCAAAAAAAAAAAAAGGAAAAAAAAGAAAAAGAGTAAACACTGTCTGCACCATGCATATAGTACATTTTATCCTTGATTGACTCTCTAGATTTGAATAGATTTTGACTAGATTGTATGATGTTTGAAGTCAGAGACCTGAATTGTTCATCCTTCCCAATCTATCAAGCACCTAAACGTTTAGTGCTCTGTCCATTGGAAATACCTATTTTTATTGATAATATATTTTTTAGAAAAATTGCACTTATAAAGCCAATACCTATACTTTATTTTCTATACAAATCAAGAGTTTCAACTAAATATCTTGCTGAAAGAAAAATATACTAACATCTTATATAGAAACAGGTTTGAAAGGGTGCTATAAGGACAGTCTTTAGGGTGATTACCTCAGCGAAGAGGTTGAAACTGAAGATAATTAACACACTGATCACTGCTACATAAATGGGTACTTTAAAAAATAGCAATTGAATTTTGGATTGTTCCTAAATTTGTGTTCTGAAAGCTTAATTAATAAATCTTTTATTTGTAAACACATTGTCTAACCCATATACAGACATATATTTTGGAATATTGAAGATCAGGTAAGTGAAATTCTTCGGCCTGACTTGTTCCCCCTGGACTGTGGTCTCCTTGATACATGTGAAGGGGATGGTGGTGAGATACCTCATTGAATAGGAATTCCACTGAGCAACGAATACATATCTGGCATAGAGGAGAAGGTGTGTAGCACAACAGACAAGGATTTTGTCCTCATTTTTAAGTTTTATGGTAGGAATATAGTTTTTCTAGTTCATGTTCTGTCAAAAATACCATTTGGGGAACCTGAATAATTGTTTAAAAAAAGAATGAGGAATGTAAGTTAGTAAGCAACATTTCCCTCCTCTGTTTTCTTCCTTCTAACTTATAAAATGACACAAAAAGTGTAGTAAAAATGTGTTTTTATGAATGCTTCACAACAGGAAAAAGTAACTGAAAAGAAAGTGTACCATCAGTGTTGCCCACAGACAATACTGGGTGTTTCTGATTGAGTATGAATATACAGAGTTTCTCTCTCTCTCTGTCTCTCTGTCTGTCTCTCTCTCTCTCTCTCTCTCTCTCTTCCTCCCTCCCCCTCCTCTCCCTCCTCCCCCCATCAGTCCTCTCTCCCTCCCTCCCTCCCTCACCCTCTTCCTCTTTTCCTCTCTCCTTCTCTCTCATAACACACTAACAATATATACCCAGGATAGATGGAGAAGCCACACAAACATCTTTGTAAAGATGGAAATTTAGAGTTGAAAGGAATCTTAGAGAACATTTACTCACTACCTCACTTTTCTATAAAGTAAAAGAAAACACAGGAAAAAAATTACTTTCTCAAGGATTTACAGTGAATTAGTAACAGATTCTAGAGCAGAAAAAGTCTTCAGACAATCAGTTCAACTGTTATTCCTCTAAACTACATTGTTCCTGACAGATAATTTTTTCATTCATTGTTCTACACAGACTTTTTTTTTCCCTACAGTGGGAGGGCTAGAAAAGAAGACTTCCTAAAAGTGGTAAAACCCACTCACTCTGGGTCTTAGAAAAGTTGACAACTAATGCGTTATTTCAGTGAGAATAAAGGTGTAGGATGATATTCTAGGTAGAGGGAACAGATAGGCAAAGGCTAAGAGTACAAGATGCCTGGTAAACTGCATAGGCCATAACAGGGTCTGAAGGGGTTAGTACATGGTGAAATTCAGACTGTAAGAGGTGGTTAGATCATTAAGGGTCTTGGGCACTTCGCAAAATAATTTTGTCTCTTTCCCAACAGTGATAAAGAGCTTTGGAAAATTTTCAGTCAGTAGTAGTGTGTGGTTGTGCGTTTAAATGATTATATTTTTGTTTAGTGATATCATGACTGTAGCAGTATGGAGGACAGAGGTTTATAGGATTGCAGGCAACAAAACCAGATAGAACATGGCTGTAGTCATTCAAACAAGTGATGACAAGCACTCAGTCTAAATCTCACTCTTGTTACTCATGTTAACCCAAAGAAAACATGGGTGTCAGGCATACAACTCATAGCAATTCAAGTCCACGGATCCTTAGTCTACAAATGAGCTTCAGAAACACACAAGGCCCTGAAAAGGAAACACATTCAGCATATGTGGGTATGTGTATTTCTGATAAGAGAGATATATGTGTCATTATCCTTAAAGGGATGAGACCCCCACATTTTTAACGACTACTGTACTAGAAGCTTGAAAGAGTTGAGACAATTTCCCTAGTGCCTAATTCCCCTCCTAGGAAATCCAGTCTTCCTGGATAATTGCATCAGGATTTTACATAGAAGAGAAATGATTTTTTGAGACATGTATCTTTTGGCTGAAATCGATGTAGTAGATTTGTAACTCTGCAGAAGCAGTGGTAATTATCATGACTCTCCCAGAAGAATTAGAGCAGCAATTCATAAAATTTTAGAGATAGAATCTTTTGATGGTAGAGGTGAGGAAGCATTGAAAAATGTATATTTGGTTGGCATCCTTCAGTATAATCAGGAGTTGCTGGAATTCCTGATGCACAACAAAGTAAGAGTCCAGCTTAACTTAAATTTTAATTTAGGTGATTGGGATGTTTTCTACACTTCTATGACTTTTTACATGTGAGGAACAAGAATGCTATGTGTTTTAGAAAATGGTAAAGAAGTCAACAGTTTCAGACAGCATCATGGTTTAATGTAATATTCCTGCGTACACTGGTTTATAATATAAATTCATAGAAATATTCTGTGTCAACATCCAGATTGCTGAATTCTTAATTAGAAAAACCAATGTAGTGTTCATTTCTTTGGTGTATTGGTATGTAGTACTGTTACATACTGCAAGAATTTAGAAAAAGTTGTCTATTTAATGATACAAAATCAGGGTGGGCATGTATGCTATCTTCCAGATGTTATGGGCTTATGGACTTCTTCCTATACAATAAATACTCAGTTATTGGGTTGTGACAATAGTATATTTTAAATATACTATTTTAAATATACCTTGTTCTTGTATTTGGGAAAGATAATGCTTATTAGTACTGAGACTTTACTTGTATTTTACTTTATTTTTGTGTAAATAATAATTTATATATTTATGTTCACATATACACACACACGCATGTGTGTATATATGAGAAGGGATAACCCCCGCCAAAACTGGAATTAGCTTTTGGAGGGCAGGCTTCTTGTAGTATAGGCTTCCCCCACTAGGTAAGTGTCCTAGAAACCCAATGGCATCAGTGTACCAGCTAGCATTTTGTGAGAGGCCGTGTTCAGCTTCAGAGATTCTTTCAATTATATGCCCATTTCATGGTGAGTGATTTATGAGTCCATGTGCCCACACCATGCTGAGTTCAGCAGTTTTTGACCCAAAATGCCATGACTCCCCGTGCCCCACCTTCCTTTTTCACCTGATCTCTCCCAAAGCAATGTTGTTTTTGGTTTGTTTGTTTCCCCGGATGAAAAAGTCCTCAAGAAAAACATGTTGCTGATGTGGAAGAAGTGAAACCAAAAATGGCAGAAGCACTAGAAGGTATCAAAATGGATGAGTTCAAAAAACTGTTTTGAACAGTGGAAAACGTGCCTTGACAAGTGTATTGTATCAAACAGAGAGTACTTTAAAGGTGACTGAAGTTTAAACATGTAAGAATAAATAAGCAATTTTTAGTAAATAAATTCCAGGTTTTGTGCCCCCATCTATATTTTATAACGAATATTCAACCTGAGGTCTGGCATATTGCCAAAATTTGCTTCTACCTGTATGTTCCTTTTCTATCTCATCTTCTTTTCTCTCTTCAGAAATTTATCCTAAATTTTCTATTTAGTATTCACTTGCTTTTTAGTAGGAGAGCTATATCTTATATATTGAAATAATAAATTATGCTGTTTTACTTATTTTTCAACTTTATAAAATCATATAAAGATGAGGTCTCTCTATGTTGCCTAGACTGAACTTTTGGCCTCAAGCAATATTCCCGCTATGGCCTCCCAAAGTGCTGGGATTATAGGTGGGAGCCACCACATCTGTCTTAGTTTTCGTAGTTTTTTTTTTTTTTTTTTACAATCAACAACATGAAAATATTTTTACTATCTATAAATCTCTAGTGTACTGGGAGGGGCTTCAGCTGTCTCCTCTGTCTTTTTTGCTTGCAGATTGTGGATTAGGTGTGAAAGAAGAGTGTCCTCAGTGCATTGGTCATTTTTATGAATGTGTTTTGGAAAAAAGTGTTTACTATAACCTTGTCTCTCATATACACATATACACACATTTGTATAAATACATTTATCTATATACACATATATTTTATAGTCATATGAGCAGCATCACATGCAGCACACTATTACCATCCTCATGAGAATTATGTGTCACCCTGAGACCAGGGTAATTTTTCTTTTCCTGAACTGATCCTTACTGTGTAACTCACAGGGCTGTAGCCTCTGAGCCATACTCACAGTTGAATCTTCAATGACATCAAAACTCTTGCACTATGAAATAGTCTTTATAAAAATACTGAATATTTTGAATAATACTTTGGCCCTCAGATAAATTTAAGGAGATAATACCATCAAACATACAAATGTAAAGACATTATCAATAACTGTGTCCACATACTAATGTTATAAGCAGAAGTATGACTTCTTTTGAGTAAATTGATGGTCATCACAAGTTTAAAAAAAAACACTGAAAATAATAAGTATTTTTCTATCCATTAGTACTTACAAGCAGCCATCATGCCATTATTATCACATTTTCTAGGCACTGAAGTGTTATTTGTTGGCATATCAGCACATGTTTAAAACAAGCATTCACACACACAGTGTGCTATTATTTTGCTTAACCCAACGGGCTGTGTAGTTAATTGGCATCTATTAAAACAGCATTTGACAATACCGTAAGTACCACCAAAAGAGACCCTGACACAATGCTGTGAAACAGTTCTAGGGATAGACTGAATTTTAAAATAAATATTGTGAAAAAGCTCAGAAAACTACCCTGCAATGAAGGTGCTAAATCTGACCTTATTATGCTTCTCATTCTAGTGCTGTATATTTTGATCCCATGCTAAAGCTATAAATTGGAAAATACATCCCAGTCACTTCAAATTTTCATTAAAAATATTTTGCTTATTCGTAGAACACTGTAACATATATTGGAGTATAGGTGTTCATGGGAAAACATGGTGCTACTGTAAGCAACTTTATCCATAAAGAAAATAGAAGCTAGCAAATGCGGCAGCTTTCTGTCTGCCTTCCTATCACCTAATCTACGAATCTCCCTTCACCTACAATTATGTGATTTCTCTCCTCTCTAGTTACCATAAAGGAAGCCTCCCTCCTCCTGCCAAAGAGACATCTCTCCAGACTTTCTGAATCTTAGCTACCTCCTCTTTATAAAAGACACAGTTTCTTCAGTTATGACACACACACACATACATAATCTCCTACAACTTCATTCATTCTCTTTTGACTGTATCCTTGTCATCATTTTAACAAACTGACAAAGCAAGAACACTGGCAACTAAGACACCACAACGCCCTCCAGCTCAAGTTCTCCCTCTGTATTGTCTTTCACTAAAAGGCCCTGTTGTCCCCAACTCTCACTCCCCATTCATTGTTATAAATGCTCTTTTTGGATTAAGTGTGAACTATGAGACATTTTCTCCCTGCCATTATCTGTTCCTCTCCAACCTGGCTTCTACCCAGCATCATTCCATTGACATGTTTCTCGCTAAATTCACCAGTGATCAATGGGCTGCCAAATTCTCAAACACTTTTCCATCCTCGTTTTATTGTACCCCTAAGCAGCTTTCAGCACAGTTGCTTTTGCCTTTGTTCTTGCAATATTTTCCTCTCTTTCATGACACCACTTTCTCATGATTTCTTATGTCTGCTCTTCAGTGTCTTTTGCTGGCTGGCTTCTTTGTTTCCTCTGACCTCTCAACTTCTAAATGTTGAAGTACCTCCAGGCATCAGTTCAGGTCCTCTTTCCCCTTCATATTATGTTTGTTTTTATTTTGTTCTTAGAGACAAGGTTTTGCTGTGTTACCCAGGCTAGAGTGCAGTGGTGCAATCATAGCTCATTATACCTTGAACTTTGGGGCTAAAGGGATCTTGAACTCCTAGACTCAAGCAAAACTCCAGCCTTGGCCTCCAAAAGTGTCCAAATGATAGTTGTGAGCCCCTGTGACCAGTCATATTGTATTGTCTTACCAGGCCATCTACCCACTTCTCTGACTTTATAGACTGTCTGTTGGTCTTTCTCCTTAGCTCTCTTCTCAGTTCGACTCCTATTTCCAATTGTTTCTGTAAGATGTTCACTTGGATGCTGTGGGTTATAGGTAAAACCCCTCTCGTATCTACCTCCATCAGCAACCACATAAACTACTTGAGTTTCAATGTTCAGACTGCTTGGATTACTGAAGATTTCATTTCCATGGCTGGAAGAGGGCTAGTGCAATTCTGAGGGCAAATTACACTGATTTGATAAGGAACAAAGGGAGAACATTTTTTCTCCTCGGCACAACACTGCCACTTTTCTTCTTGCTTTTCATAATGCTCAGCTATGAGTCTGATGATTTCTAAAACTGATTAATGCACCAACCAATATTGGTACTTCTCATATATGTTCACATCTTCTGCATGTGGAGAATATATTGGGAAAGTTAAGAACAAATGCCTTCCCCACAAAGCTCGGACACACACACACACACACACACACACACACACACACACACACACCCCACTACCGAGAGAGAGAGAGAGAGAGAGAGAGAGAGAGAATAATTAAATTTTAAAATTGTGTGAAGTTGAAAGGTAGAAACCCAAACAAATAGATAGCCTATCAATGGAAAGACAAATAAAGTATCAATGTTGTCATAAATCTGAGTGGCTGGGCGCAGAGTGCCACGCCTATAATCCTGTCACTTTGGGAGGCTAAGGCGGGAGAATTGTTTGAGCCCAGGAATTTGAGACCAGCCTGGGTAACATAATGAGACCCTGTCTCTGCAAAAAAAAGATTAAAACATTGGCTGGGTGTGGTGGCATATGCCTGTCCCAGCTACTCAGAAAGCTGAGGTGGGAGGATCACCTGAGCCCAGGAGATAGAGGCTGTCGTGGGCCGTGATTGTGCCACTGCACTCCAGCCTGGATAACAGAGTGAGACCCCCAACCTAAACAAAAAAAAATCTGAGATGACATTCTCTTAATTCTGTTCTCTGTGCTCTAGCTTCTGCTCCTTGACCTAAGAACAGGTCTTTCCACATTCAATGCTATGCATCCTGACTTGCTAGTACTAACCTTGTATCTTGGCATGACTATTGGACTGGCTTTAGACTTCTGACTTTGCTGTGTCAACAGTGTCCTTCATTCTTCCCAGATCTCTTAAGTTGTTCACAATTTCTCATGGCAGACATTCCTATGGGGGTGTCTGGCTCCTTTCCTAATTCTCCTACTCCAAAATCGTATCTTTTTTAGGGTGAAGAGAAAATCAGAAAGATACTTTGTGATTTCTGTCAAGTGCTGAGATGCCAGAAAATGTAATAGTTTCCAGCCAAGCAAGGTTACTAGGTAGATACATCAGAACAGACACATAGTCAATCTACAGAAGTACAGCCAGGTGAAGACTTAGATGGATATTAAGAGTGACTGTGGGCTTGAATCGTTTTCCTCTTTGTGGGGATCCATATATAAAGCATGTCTGCTCTGAAATTCTAACCGTGGCAGAGGATGTCTGACTCAATTGTTCTCTTTTAGTTACTACATGTGACTAAGAGAAAGAAGTATAAAAAACTCTAAGAGCTGCAAGGAGAGAGAAAGACATTAGGTGCAGAATGGCAGAAAATCATTATGATAGTGGATTCACTCCCAGCCCTGCGCAGTCACCATTTTTAAAACAAACTTTAGTAACTTTTATAGATTCAAATTATCTTAGAGCTCTAGGGGCTTCCACTGGTTTATTTCAGAATCTTGCTATTAACATGATCACATGATTGTATCTGGATTAAAGAATATTTTAAGGAGTTGGGTTCAGTGGCTCAGCCTGTAATCCCTCGCCTTGGGAGGCTGAGGTGAGTGGATTGCCTGAGCCCGCGGGTTCAAGACCCGCGTGGGCAACTTGGCAAGACCTCATCTCTACAACAAATTAAAAAAAAAAAAATTAGCCGGGTGTGGTAGCGCGCACCCATAGTTCCAGCTACTTGGAAGGCTGAGGTGGAAGGATCACCGGAGCCCAGCAGGTTGAGGCTGCGGTGGCCAGGAGCGGCCACTGCACTCCAGTCTGGGTGACAGAGTGAGACTCCAACTCAAAATAAATAAATAAATAAATAAAAGAGTATTTTAAGGAAAGGTGCTCAGTTTAGTGCAATTGCATTTAGTAAAAATGGAGTGTGTGCCTTCTATGTTAGGCATTGCAGTAAACACTGGGGATGCCTCAGAGGTACCTTCCCTGCCCTCATGAAGCTCATAGTACAGTCTGCAAGAAAGTACTTAAGATGGGATTTCCAGAGACTTAAATTAGCAGAGAAGACTCAAGTGAGATGAACTGTAAAATAAAAGTGGCTTGTGGATTTATTAAATTAATGACTATTATATACTTTCTCCTCTACTGGAGAATCATAGTTAGATGATCATGTTTGAAACTCTAAGAAGGAAAAAACTTAATTGATTTGGTTAGGGCTTTTGGGGATACTTATTTTGATGTGTGACAGAGTCTGCATTTTAATTAGTTTTGTTTTGACAGCACATTGATACAGAATACATTTCTTTCTCTTTTTTTTGAGTCAGAGTCTCACTCTGTCACCCAGACTCTGTACACTCATGGCCACTGCAGCCTCGACCTGCTGGGCTCAGGTGATCCTTCCGCCTCAGTCTTCCAAGTAGCTGGAACCACAGACATGTGTCACCATGCCCAGCTAAATTTTGATTTATTGTGGAGATGAGGTCTCATGAAGTTGCCCAGGCTGATCTTGAACCCGTGGGCTCAGGCAATCCTCTCACCTTGACCTCCCAAAGTGCAGGGATTATAGGCGTGAGCCACCATGTCCGGCCCAGAGTGCATTTCTAAGGTGTAGCTTAAGCTAAAATTTAACAAAAGTTACTAGTAATGAAACGGGCATCAGACTTTCAGAACATGCTTTGAGTACCCCAAACATTACAAACTCCCAAGACCAGGTGGCGACACACTAACCCAGAGATTTCTGGTTTCTTTCACATCAGTATTTTTGTATCTGGAGCCATTTGTTCAAGGTCCATTAAGAGAATGAACTATGTTCTGCAGGTTGAAGTGAGTTTTAATCTCACATATTTGTTTCACTGTGTTGGTCTCTGTGGTGGAATAAGATAATTTAAGAGGGAGAAACATTGACAAGAGAGTATATGGATTGCGTGGAGCAAGATATTTGCTTCATCTTTCATGTGGCGCTTCCAGCATGGAAGGAAAAGGTAACCAAGGAACCCCATTACAGCGTATTCAGAGGGCTGAGAGAAGGGAGGGAGAAAGAGACATGGAGTCAAAAAATAAGTGTGTGTTTCGAGGTAGGCTGTCCTGAACTGAAAGTTCAGGTATGTTATACTTCACACAGGGAAAGGCCAAGAACAAGACAAATGACTAAAGATTATTTCAATAAACACCTATTGAGTAATTACAAAGAGAAGAACCAGGTGCGCCACGGAGCAGAAACTGGGACAGAAGCAAGACACAGACTTCCTCTTTTCCATGTGCCTCTGAAGATAATGAGAGAAACATCCAGCAATGTTGTCTGTCATTTTTGTAACCTATGCTCCTGCATATTGCCTGGTCAGAAGAGATACTAAAAGATATTTGTTCCTTTTGTTAAAATTAAAATAATGGGCTGGGCTCGGTGGCTCAGCCGTAATCCCAGCACTTTGGGAGGTCGAGGTGAGTGGATTGTCTGAGTCTGCTGATTCGAGACCAGCCCAGGCAACTTGGTGAGACCTTGTCTCTACAAAAAAATAAAAAATAGCCGGGCGTGGTAGCGCGTGTCTGTAGTTCCAGCTACTCAGAAGGCTGAGGTGGAAGGATGGCTGGAGCCCAGTAAGTCGACGCTGGGGTGGCAATGAGCATGCCATTGCACTCCAGCCTGGGCAAAAGAGTGAGACCCCAAAACAAAACAAAACAAAAATTAAAATAATATTAACTCTTACTGTTTTAGATAATTTGAGTCACAAATTTCTATTTAAATCCATTGTCCTGGACACAAAGAGAGGTCATCAAAAGAAAAGGATAAAAGGATCATGTTCTGCTGTGCCCGAACAATTTATGTGTAATTGACATATATTTTCTTTTTTAATTCTTACAACCCTAGGAAATTCTGTTGCTTTCTTTATTTCCCAAGATCAAGAATCCAAGGGTCTGAGAAATTTACTCACTCTAGGTAATACAAATAGTATGTAAAAAAAAAAAAAAAAAAGCTTTTAATCCAGTAAATAAGTCAAGAACTATAATTTAAACTTGGGTCAGTATTATATAAAAACTAAACTCTTAAATTTTGGTCTGTTACTTAAATAAGAAAAAAAATCCTACATATCTACAATGAGCAAGCAAAACGAAAATTGAATAATGTTAAATGATTTATAATAGACAACTGCGTTCTAGACTTTCAGAGAAGAAAGGGGTGTAGGGGGAGAGGGAGGGAGAGAGGGAGGGAGAAAGAAAGAGAGAGAGAGAGAGAGAGAGAGAGAATGAATTGGGCACTATTCTTGGTACTTTATTAGCCATAATCCTATATTTGTCGCAAGGAAATAGCACCTCAAAGAACAGGGCTTACACCTGCTGCAACTAACCATATGGCCATTAGAGGGCGCCTCCATCTCACAATTGCTAGTCCTACCACAAAAGGTGCAAAATCTTGTTTTTGAAGGGATCCCTGAGAGGTCCAGGAACACAAATGATCTTCAAGTGTATTTGGGAGAAGAATTGATCAGATTTGATAGCGGATTGCTGCTCGGATGGAAAAAGGAATGCATGAAATTATTTATTCATTTTCTAAATTAGAGTTGGTGAAATTCAGTGGTGTATTAGATTTTGCCTCTGATCACTATAGTTTTCAAAGACTAGAAATGGTCAATGTTGATAATTATTGAGGCAGTTTGTTCCCCCAGGCTGTGTCTGACATCTCCTGGCCTTGTTAGCATAGTGACTAATGGTACCTACTACCCTTCAGTGGGTCTTCTTCCCATTCTCATTTCATCAGATTTTTAAAGGAGAGGGTAGAAAAGATTAAAAAAATAATAATAAGAAGAAAGAATCAGTAAATATGCACACATATATTTACATTTCCATTCTGTGGCAATCTGAGAATAAAGAAATATCTCCAAGATCAGATGGAAAAAGCAAACCTTAGTTTATTATTTTTTAGATGCATTTTGACTTACAAATTCTCTGATAATTGAGGGGGGAGAGAAGAAAAAAGAACATATGTTCTTTGTAGCCCGAATTTAAAGGTATTTATTATCCTTAATCTTATTTATTAATTATTTGTTTTTTTGGTTATTCTCATAGAATCTATTTCCTTATGATAAGCTTCTATTTTTTCCTCTGAATTTTTTAAAAAATATTTTCTCTTCATTCCTCTCTCACACATTTTCCTTTCTTCCGTTTTCTTTTTTCCTTTTCTTTTTCTAACTGCTGCAGCTTCTTCAAAGTATTCTGACATTTCACACATAAATTCACTTAGTCAGCCTTTTTACACAAGCTGCCAGTCTTCTGAAATTATCTGTTTTATGGTATCAGTTCCATGTGATTTGAAGTAGCATGAGGAAGGATGAACCTAAATCTTACCTCGTATTCTAAAGAAGATACTTTCTGTCTAACCCTCTCTGCCTGAGAGAGAGAGTAGCAACTGAACCCAAAGGTGGGAGATCAAACGATGGCTGTGATGTTTATCTTCCTTCTGATCATGCAAAGTGGGAAACAGAAACATTGATGCTGAGATTTTATGTACATAACCAGGACAGGGAGAGGGGGGTAAAATATTGAAGGAGAAAAGAGATTAAGAATGTAGATCTGATGTTTACAAGGAAAAAAATACTGGTGGTAGGGTTAAAGCTAGCATAAGAGTGCTAACTCTCTCTTTGACTAATTGTGTTTATTGGGTTAGAGCTCTTACAATTCTCTAAGCCTCAGTGTCCTTGTCTATGTGATGGGAATAAAAATCTTTACCCCTATAGGTTTGCCATGAGAATAAAATGAGTAATGAATATAAAAGATGCTTGTTAAAGAACCTAAATATGAGTATTTAGAACAAAAATTAAAATAATATTAACTCTTACTGTTTTAGATAACATGAGTCACAAAATTCTATTTAAATTCATTGTCCTGGACACAAAGAGAGGTCATCAAAAGAAAAGGATATTAGCATTTATTAACTACTTAAAGGATCATGTTCTGCTGTGCCCAAACAATTTATGTGTAATTGTGTATAATGACTAAGAGTACAGTTTTGAAAAAATGATAAGTTGAGGTAGAGTGAACATAGGCTTTGTGGTCGGAAATTCTAGTCTCTGCTGCAGAACTGTCCAGAGACTTAACCTCAGCAGAGGTTAGAGGAAGGCGTATTTCAGGCCCAAGTTATGCTTCTGACCTGCTTTGTGATCTTGGATAAGTCATAGAAACTTTTGAATTTCTATTTCTGTATTTGGAAAATGAGCATAAGTGGTTTCTATTTTCAAGTTGACAAGATTGAATGTGATGATCTACGTGGAAAAGTTCTGCAGTCAGAAAGGCCATTTGTCACCTCTCACATCTTGAGGTGCCATCAAGTCTTTCCACTTCTCTTACTAGGATCTCAATTGATTGAACTCTTTTACCTACAACCGGGTATCAGCTTGCTCCTTGCTGTAGTAAGAGCTCTCTAAATCTATTCTTTGTTGTAGCCACTGTTTGGATTTTTTTTTTCTTTATTGATCTTCTGCTGTATGCAAAATGCCAGTGCCCAAGCTTGGAGGAAATCACCTATCATATGTAACTCTCCTGTCCTGAATCATAATATATCCCAAAAGAAGATGCAAACACAATTATACTACTAGATTCATGATAAAATCATTCTGCCCCCAATCCCAAAGAGTTACCCTTACTTCACCTCTAATGAATGCCTTGGAACCTCACTGCAAAGACTACTGTAGAGCATTCTTCTAATGTCCCAATAAACATTTTCCATTTTAAAGATGTGGGATACAATTCAGGGTTAGGTATACAAATGTTCATTATTGAGGTGCCCTTGTTAATGAGATATACCCCTCCCTCCCCTGGCAGTTTCCCTCAACTGCCATACCCCCTATGACAATTTCCCACTACCACCAGTCCCTTTCTTATAGTATAAGGTCCGCTTATGAGTGAGAACATGTGGTACTCAGTTCTTTGTTTCTGTGATAGATCAATCAGTATTATAGACTCTAAGTCCATCCAAGTTGTTGCAAAGTTCATAATTTTCTCCTTCTTTATGACTGAGTAACATTCCATCATGTATATGTACCACATTTTTTAAAATACAGTCTTCTTTCAATGGGCAGCATGGTTAGTTCCATGTTTTTGCTCCAATAAGCACTTTAAAAAAAAATTTATTTATTTTTATGAAGTTGTGGGGTACAGTTAAGGGTTAGGTATACAATTGCGTTTCATTCAGGCACCCTATTGATATGGGGTGTTTCCCCGTTCCCAGACAGATATTTGCTACTGTTAATCCCATCTCCCTCCCCCCATGCACAAAGGTTAATTCCAAATGGATCAGAGACCTAAATGTAAAACCTCAAACCATAAGAACCTTAGAAAATGAAGGAAATACCCTAATGGAAATCGGAACTGGCATCCAATTCCTGAACAAAACCCAAAACCCACAGCTCATAAGAGAGAAAATAGACAAGTGGAACCTTATTAAACTGACAAGCTTCTGCAAAGCCAAAGAAACCATCAAGAGAGCAGGGAGACAGCCTACAGACTTGGAAAAAATATTTGCCAACACCAGTTCTGACAAAGGCTTAACATCCTGGATCTACAAGGAACTCAAACGTGCTGAAAAGAAAAAAACAAACAACCCCATTATGAAATGGGCAAAAGATATGAACAGACATTTCACAAAGGAAGACATCCGAGCAGCCAACAAATACATGAAGAAATGTTCAACCTCACTAATCATCAGGGAGATACAAATCAAAACCACACTGAGATACCACCTAACCCCAGTCAGAATGGCAATTATCAACAACTCAAAAAATAACAGCTGCTGGAGAGGGTGTGGTGAAAAGGGAACACTTCTACACTGTTGGTGGGAGTGTAAACTAGTGCAACCTCTGTGGAAAGCAGTGTGGCGATTCCTAAAAGCTCCAATAAGCACTTTTAACTGACCTTGATGCCCACTTCACTGAAACCATGTAGGCCATCTGGTGTGACTACTTCCTTTTCCTAGGGCTTCTCCACGTTAGTTGTCAGAAAACATATATTTTTTAATTCTTGTCTTAATGTCTAACCAGTTTCTTCTCTGTCTCCCTTGTCCTAGGGACATTCCTAAAGACTTAGTCTTGGGGCTTCTAGTCTTCTGGTTTTACTCAAGTGTTTTAGTAAATGTGTTCATTCCTGTAGAGTCAACAATCAGTTTTGTCCATATGAGTTAAAGTCAGTATCTCCAGCTTTGCTATCTCTTATGAGCTCCAGTTTTTTACATCCAGCTGTCCTCTGGACAGTTCAAGATGACTCTATTTTGGTTAGAATATGGTATTGAAAAACAAGAAATGCATTACCCCATCCTTTGAAAGTTTATTAATTTTCCAACGCTTTTATAACAAATTGAGCAGCTAAAGGCAAAAAGTGTTTAATTCTCAGTTTTGTAGGTAAGGAGTTCAGCACACCATGGTTGGATTTTCTGCTCAGAGTCTTACCAGTCTAATCAAGGCATCTGCTAGGCTGTGGCTCTTATCTGGGGTTCATGGGCCTCTTCCAAGGTTACTGGATGGAAGAATCATTTTCTTGTTAGACTTTTCACTGACCTTGTCCACCTTCAATTCAGCAATGATGGACAGAGCCCTTCCCATGCTTCCACTCTCTCTGACTTCCTTTTGCTCTTAAAGATTCATGTGATTACATTGGGCCCAAGCAGATAAGCCAGGATAATCTCCCTATCTTAAGGGCAATTTAATAGTAATGTTAATTCCATTTCTAAAGTCCCCTTTGCCACATAGAGCAATACAGTTGCAATCCTGAAGATGAAAATGTGGGATCTCACTGGGGGTCATAATTTTTCCTACCACAAACATGACTGAAGACACATCTGCCACCTTTACACGGAAGATTGGAGCTGAAAGGAATACTGGGGACCACCTTGTCCAAACTCTTATTTTCTAGGTAAGGAAAATTGAGGTCCAGTGAATGAACAGTCATGCCAAGCTTATATGCTGCTTAGTGACAATCCCGATGCCCTTTCCATGACTTTCCAAGTGCGGTAATACAGGTTGCAGTACTTCCATTTATTCTCATTAACTCCATCTCTTAAAAACCTTGCAATGTTTTTAATTCTGTTGAAATCATATTCAGTCATGAGCTTTCCATCTATTGTACCAACTATCCATCTCAGATTTGAGTTTTTATTGAATACAAAATGTTCATAAAAAGGTTAACAAAAGATAGGAGAAATCATGGAGACCTGAATGAAACAACTAGAGAGAAATTATAAGGCAGCATATGAGTACTGGTACATATGTACATATATGTACATACACACACAATTACACACACACAGAGACGGTATGTAGAATGAGGAGTGTTTCACTGACATAAAATGAATCTTAGACGTCTCCCTTGAAATGAGTTGTCAAGGAAGTTAAAAACATATTGGCAGCAAGCAAAAAAGGTGTTGCTAGGCAAAGAGAAAGCACAGATGTGTGAGTTGACAAGTCAGGAACAGCAAGCAGATTGGATTTTTTTCTGAAATGGAAGAACCCTTTTGAGGAATAAGATGGGGGTGATGCTGAATAGATAAAAAGGAATCTATGAAGAAGAAATAAATCTGTTTAGAAGAAAGAAGGAATCGGTTAAGAAGGATCTGATTCCACAGGAAGGCATGTAGATGTATTTGGAAAAGTGGGTTGAACAGTATATTCTGGTTGGCAATCTATTACTCTTGTGTAAGATGGAGAAAGACCCTGGGGAGAAAAATCTAGGAAGTGGTTGCAAGAATCCAAATATAAATTATGAAATATGGGAGAGCTGTGACAATGAAAGGAAGGGGCATATTAGGAAAACATGAGGGAAGACAAAAAAGGATCTGATGACTGATTGGTGAGGTGTACAAAAGAGAATATTTCAAGTAGATAAAGGATTTGCAACCTAGATGATTCTGCAAATGGATCTGACAACATCAGAGATGAGGGAGTTTGGAATATGACTATTTTTCTTTTCTTATATCTGCAGCCTCATTCCAAAGCTGTTAGACACAAACCTGAAAGACATTAATGCATATAGGCAATTACACACATATCACTTTTGCTCCTTTGATTTTTTAAATTTTATTTCCCACAGTAAGACTGTTTTTGTTGTTTGTTTGTTTTTTTAATTAGGAGGCCATTAGGCTGAGATAGATGCAGCATTTCGGATTCCTACATAAGCAAACTGAAGTTCACTGCAAACAGTAAAACAAAACTTAAGCTAATTAAGCTTTGCCAATTAGAAACCACCAGCTAACCTTTAACTAGGGACTTTCCACTGTAACCAATCATATATATGCATATATATATGTGTGTATATGTATATATGTGTGTGTGTATATATATATATATACATATAAATTATTTAGCTTTCTACAAATATCTTCTAAAAGGTTTCTCTCTCCCTCGCACCCTCTCCCAGTGTAGTGCTGAGCCACTTGCAGTCTGGTGATGCCCAATTTATAAATTGCTGAACACTCAAATAAACTCATTAACATTTTAATGTACCTAACTTTATCTTTTAGCAAGGCCAACTGTTTATTAAAAAATCATTAAAGGATAAAATGATTATCTGAACTTTGTGGTGTGTGAAAATATTTTTAATATATATTAAATTAATGCTTGAAAAACTTTATAGAAAAATGAAAAATATGTCTTTCTAAAAAGTCAGAGACTAAGGCTTACCATTCTAGATATATTACTACATTTTAATTTGTAGAATTTTCTCTTAAAATCTATTCCTGTTGCTGCCCTGAAACTCTCACATTTTCTTTTTTATATTTCTTTTTTTATTATTATAAAGTTGTGGGATACAATTCAGTGTTAGGTATATAAACATTGGTTATGCAGGTACCCTTATTGATGAGGTCTGAGGTATGCCCCTCCCTCCCCTAGCAGTTTCTCTCAACTGCCAATCCCACCCACCCGACAGTTTCCTATTACTGCCAAACACTTGCTTATAGTATTATAATTGTTCAAGTTCCACTTATGAGTGAGAACATATGGTACTCTGTCCTTTGTTTCTGTGATAGATCACTGAGTATGATCGACTCCAAATCCATTCAAGTTGCTGTGAAGTCCATATATTTGTCCTTCTTTATGGCTGCATAATGTTCCATTGTGTATATTTACCACATTTTCTTTATCCAGTCCTCTTTCGATGGGCAGCCTCAACTCTAATTCCATTCATTTGTGTGAAGCCCATATGTTTGTCCTTCTTTATGGCTGCATAATATTCCATCATGTATATGTATAACTTTTTATCCAGTCCAACTTCAATGGGCAACATGGTTGGTTCCATGTTTTTGCTATTGTGAATAGAGCTGCAACAAACATATATGTACAAGTGTCTTTTGTATAGAGTGATTTGAGTTCCTCCGGGTATATTCCCAATAAGGGAATTGCTGGGTTATATGGAAGGTCAAGTTTTAGTTCCAAAGAGGTTGCACTAGTTTGCATTCCCACCAGCAGTGTAGAAGCATTCCTTTTTCTCCACATCCTCGCCAGCATCTGTTGCTGTTTGTTTTATTAATGATGGCCATTCTTAATGGGGCTAGGTGGTATCTCAACGTGGTTTTGATTTTCATTTCTCTGATGAGTGAGGCTGAGCACTTTTTCAAGTATCCTTTGGCTGCCCGTATATCTTCTTCTGAGAAGTGTCTATTCATGTCTTTTGCCCACTTTTTAAAGGGACTGTTTGAAACTCTCACATTTTCCTTTCAAGCAATGCTTGTAACTTTCTCATTAACATCACCATAAATGCATTTCCACAGGATTGGTTAATAGATTTGGATAAACTGACTCCATCCATTATTTTTAGTAATTTGACAAAAGCTGCAAAATGGTAAATGACTAGAGACAAAAATGCTCAGAAGGTAAGACATGAGATGGAGAATGCTTATTTATATTTCTGTTCACCTGTTTATTGTAACACTGGTCTACTAACCTCTGGTCTCCATCTCTTCCATTTCTTAAAGTGAATTATTTTTAAATTCCACTTCAATAATATGACTTCTGCTAAAAAAAAATCAAACAACTTTTAGTTGCTCCTTATTCCCTAAAGTACGTAACTCCAATTTTTTTTAAGATAAAACCCACAATTTATTGGAAGAATAGGGTTGGGGGCACAAAACTGAAAAAAATTCATCAGTAAATCAAAAAAATAATACAATGATACGGATCAAATAAAAATAGTAACAGTTTGCACATGCCAGTTGTACGCATGTCAAACGGTTTAGAACTGCATGAATACTACAAAGTGACTTTTAAAAATACATGGGACTTACTCATGGACTTGGGTTTTAGAAGGGTTCCAGTCTGTGAGTTATTGTGAAATGGTGGAAAAAGAGTGACTTGAAATCAGACAAAAAGTTGTAACACTGTCTGTGGATAGGTAGATTCATACCCAGTTGGTGATGTGAAGTAGCTCATACGTGCTTGAGATGTGTGCATTTTGTATATTCCTATAGAACCTCATTCAGCTGTAGTTTTCTTTGTTTTACAGACAATATCACATATAATCAATAAAAAAAATTAGTGTTATGCTCAAATTGTTTCCTAATATACAATAGTATTGGCATAGCTTAAACTTTTTAGGGCAAGTGTTATAGCTGGACTGTCAGTCTCATGTGAAATATCACTAAAGAAGTTATCAGTTTTTGACTACAACCCATAATGTTAACATGACTTCATAATTTATTTCTAAACTCTGTGGGGAAGGGGTTCTATTAACCACCAAACTGGTTAGTAGAACTCCAATTCTTAATATGGTCTATTATCTGAGATATCATATTTATTTTATTTACTTTCCCTGTATTTCCTTACCATTTCATTTCTTCTTCAGAGCAAGTGAGCTGGCTATGTACACCTTTATTGCAGACGAGATCTGTGACAGTGGGACAATCAGAAGTTTTCTGCAAAGTATGCTTTTTCCTGACTACTGTTTTTTAAAAATCAAGGAAGTTAGAATAAAGATCTTAGAAAAAAATTTAAAAAGTAACAAGTATGTATAACATGCAGTGAATTTAATTGATGGTGAATTCAGTGTGATTTAGGATTATGATGGAGTAGTGCAGTCAAAAATCATTTTTGCCCAGAAGATTTGAAGTAAATATCTCCAGTTTTATTCTCTCTTGCAAGCTCCAGTCCTTCATATCTAGCTGCCCAATAGACAACAACTTCTCCTCCTCCTCTTCCTCTTCATCCTCTTCTTCCTCTATTTTTTATAGACATCTTTAATCAACTTTAGGAAGTTCTTTCCTAGTCCTAGCTTGCTACATTTTGTTGCTATGGAGAGTTTAATTTGATCATAACACTGTTTCTGTGCTTATTGAGATAATCACATACTTCTTGCCCTTTTACCCATAAATGGAGTAAATTAAATTTATAGATTTTTCTAATATATTACTCTTTGGGGTCTGAGATAAAATCAACTAGGTTCTGATGCATTATCTTTTTCACACATGTATGCATTTTTTATAAGTATGTTGTTTAGGATTTTTGTATCTAAGCTTATTATTGAGATTGGTTTATACATTTCCTCTCTAGTATGATCCTTACTTGATTTTGGTTTTTATATTATCTTAGTCTTATAAAATCAGGCATGTTTTCTCCTTTTCTATGCACTTGAGAAATGATTTTTATAAGATAAGAATTATTTACTTAAAGTTTGATGGAACATTTTTTTGAATTGCCTAAACTAAATCTTTCTTTGTAGAAATAATTTAGCTATTTATTCTAGTTTTTTTGTTTTAATTTTTTTTTTATTTTAAAGATGTGGGTTACAATTCAGGGTTAGGTATATAGATATTCATTATGCAGGTACCCTTGTTGTTGAGGTGTACCCCTGCCCCCAGCAGATTCCCACTACTGCCATTCTAGCCTTCCCCACAGCAGATTCCTGCTACTGCCAATCCTTTTCTTATAGTATTACAATGATTGTTCAAGTCCGCTTGTGACTGAGAACATGTGATACTCAGTTCTTTGTTTCTGTGATAGATCACTCAGTATTATAGACTCTAAGTTCATCTAGGTTGCTGGGAAGTTCATTGTTTTGTCCTTCTTTATGGCTGCATAATATTCCATTGTGTTTATGTACAACATTTTTAAAAATCCAGTTCTCTTTTGATGGGCAGCACAGTTGGTTCCATGTTCTTGCTATTGTGAACAATGCTGCAATAAGAATATGTGTGCAGATACTTTTTTCATAGAGTGATTTGAGTTCCTTCAGGTATATTCCCAGTAGGGGGATTGCGGGGTCGTATGAAAGGTTGATTTTTAGGTATTTTAGGAATCATCACAGTGTTTTCCACAGAAGCTGTACTAGTTTACACCCAACAACAGTGTAGAAGTGTTTCCTTTTTGCCACATCCTCTCCAGCATCAGTTGTTTTTTGAGTTATTGATGATGGTCATCCTGACTGGAGTTAGGTGGTATTTTAGTGTAGTTTTAATTTGCATTTCTTTGATGACTAGTGAGACTGAGTATTTTTTCATGTATCTGTTGGCTGCTTGTATGTTTTCTTTTGAGAAGTATCTATTAATATCTTTTGTCCATTTTGTAATGGGGCTTTTTTTTCCTGTTTTTTAAATGATTGATTATAGAACTATCATAGCGCTTTAGTTCTTCCTAAGTCAGTTTTGATAAGTTGCATTTGTAAAGGACATGTTCAATTTTCTTAAATTTTCAAATTGACATAATGTTGTTTACATACTTTGGTTATTATAATTTAAATCCTTATATGCCTGTTTTACCTATTTTTATTGGTTGTGACAACATTTTTTTTATTTTTTAACCCTTTCACAGTAATATATTTTGCCTTTATTATTTTTATTTTATCATTAACTCTTATTTTATTAATTTATTCTACTATAACCTAGATCTTTTTCTTTCTGTTCTCTATGGGTTTATCCTGATGTTATTTTTCTTAACTTTTGAACTGGGTATTTAGCTCACATTTTTAAAGAGATATATAGTAACATATAATTTATCTGGAGTATAGTTGTATTATAGTCAGTGGGTCTATCAAGGCATCTGATTTTCCATACTGTCCAAATGAAAGAAGTGCTAGAAGTTGAATTTCTTGAGCAATGAAGGCAAAAGAATAGCTGTATACCAGCTACTCTGATCATACCTGAAGTATCATATTTAGTTCTTTTTATATGGTTCAAAAGAGATATTACCAAACAGGATGCACATAGCTAAAGGTAAGTAGGGAGTTGTAATATCTGAATTTTGTGGCATATAAGAAAATTCTAAAATAACTGTTGATATTTAACCAAAAAATTAGAATTGGACAGAGGGGTAGAGATCTTAAAATTCTTGAATTTCTGTAGAATGAGAGATTGAATGAATTCTTTTTGGTCCTAAATAACAAAAATAATTTACCTGATAAAATTTAGAAACTAGATTTTGGTTTAAGAGGTAACTGCTAATAAGATACCCAGTAGGAGAAAATCCATTGCCATAGGAATTGTTCAGAGGCTGGTCCATGAATACTGTAGTGGACTATCATGTGTAGTTTAGGAAGTTGAATGTAATCACATCTAAGGTCTCTTCCCAAATTTGGAATTTTATGATTTTAAGCTTAATTACAATAGAAAAGAGATCCTGTATATCTTCTTGCTTTTGTTTTGACTACATTATCTAAAACATCTTAAATGAGTAACATAAATAATGAACACAATTGTATAAACGAATGAATGAGTAAATCAGTCATACCAGCAGCAAATAAACTATGAATGGTCTCTTGCCTTTTCCATGTTGTCTACAATTAATGCAGATATATGCTTTTAAAAGGGGTTGTGGCTGAGCTCGGTGGCTCAGCCTGTAATTCCGCGCCTTTGGGAGGCTGAGGTGAGTGGATTGCCTGAGCCCGCAGGTTCGAGACCCGCCTGGGCAGGCGAGACCTCATCTCTACAATAAAATTAAAAAATTAGCTGGGCGTGGTAGCGCGCGCCTGTAATTCCAGGTACCCGAAAGGCTGAGGTGGAAGGATCACCGGAGCCCAGCAGGCCGAGGCTGCGGTGGCCGGGAGCAGCCACTGCACTCCAGTCTGGGTGACAGAGTGAGACTCCAACTCAAAAAAAAAAAGGGGGTTGTGAGTGTGTATGTATGTGTTTGTGTGTGTGTGTATGTGTGTGTGTGTGTGTGTGTGTGTGTGTGTGTGTGTGTAAGGATGTGTGTGTGTAGTAGACAAGTGAGAGAAGATAATCTGTTAAAATTCAAGCACTGGAAGTGATTTCTTATTCTGGGTGAGTAAAATCCTTTCGTGCCTCAATTCACTGACACCCTGGGAATGTTTTATGAATCAGGTTTCATCACCTGTTAGCAGTGGGACTGAAAGGCTGAGCTACTTTTGATGGATGGCCCTTCAGAGTCTGTCTTTAAAACAGTACCCTTGGTTCATGCCTTCTAACTATTCCCTTTGTGCAGTATTCTGATAATATTTTGCTAGCTCCTGAGTCAGCGTAGGACATCTGCTTTCTTCGGAAAACTTTTATCTGTCTTCCTACCTTGACTATAAATTACTTACAAGTCCATGATTCTGCCCATTTTTCAGTCTGTGGCCTTGTATTAGATGATTTTATCATGTGTCCTTTAATTTCAGCCATCATCCTCTCATTTCCGGATTACTGCAGCCACCTCCTAACTGGTCTTCCTGCTTCCACTTGTGCCCCTCTCACCTTCAGTCCAATTACTATGCTGCATCCAGGTGATTTTTCAACAACAAAAGTGTAGATGGTGCAACTTCCCTGTTTGCTCTGCTGCAACAGTTGTGCATTGCCTAATACAGCCCAAAGCCTAAGAGATGCCACTACCACTCCTCTGTTCCCGCTACCACTCCTGCCCTCCTTTTAACCGATACTCAACTACAACATGCTGTAGGATCCTCGGGATTGTTTTATGATTTTAAAATATTTTGTTTCCATAAGCACAATTTTAAATTCCAAGACACCTTTTAGTTCTCTGATTATTTTTTTTTTCATAGCAGCATGTTTTTCTTTTGTTGACACGGTATTCTCTGGAATCTTGTTGAGAATGAATGTTTTAAATTTTTCTTTCATAATAATTATCTTTTTTCCCTATGGTATTGACTTTCTTCTTTATTATTTTTTTGTTTGTTTGATTTTTGTTGATATAATAATCATTGTACATTTTTAGGGTGCATGTGATTTTTATACGTGTATACACAATGTATAACGATCATGTCAGGGTAATTGGGATATCTATCACTCAAATATTCATCTTGTCTTTGTGTTCAGAACATTGTAATTCTTCTCTTCTAGCTATTTTGAAATACATAATAAATGATTGCTGACTATAATTTCCCTACTGTGCTATCAAATACTAGGACTCATTCTTTCTATCTAACTGTATTTTTGTACCATTTATCCAACTTATCTTCATTTCTTCTCTCCACTTCCCATCCCGGCCTCAGGTAGTCACCATTCTACTTTCTTTAATTATCATTATTTTAAAGATGTGGGGTACAATTCAAAATTAGGTACATAAGTAGTCTTTGTTCAGGTGAGGTTTGTGTCTCCTGTTGTTCTCACTCTGCCTGCTTTGAGATCAGGTACCCTTTTTGATGTTATGTGCCCCTCCTCTGGAATTGTCCCACTACCGCCAATCCCTTTCTTATAATATAATGATAAATGTTCAGGGTCCACTTAGGATTGAGGACATGTGGTACTCAGTACTTTGTTTTTATGGTAGGTCACTGAGTATTATAGACTCTAAATCTATCCGAGGAGCTGCAAAGTCCATATGTTTGTCCTTTATGGCTGCATAATATTCTGTCATATATTTGTACCACATTTTTTATCCAGTCCACTTTCAATGGGAAGCATGGTTGGTTCCATGTTTTTGCTATTGTGATTAGTGCTGCAATAAACATGCATGTGCAGGTTATCTTTTTTGTAGAATAATTTGAGCTCCTCTGGATATATTCCCAGAAGGAGAATTGCTGGGTTGTATGAAAGGTCAATTTTTAGATCTTTTAGGAATAATCACACTGTTTTCCACAGATGTTGTACTAGTTTACGCTCTCACCCACAGTGTAGAAGTGTTCCTTTTTCCTTTCATACTCTACAGCATCTGTTGTTTTTTGAGTTATTGATGATGGCCATCCTGACTGGAGTTAGATGGCATCTCAGTGTGGTTTTAATTTGCATTTCTTCGTTGATTAGTGAGGCTAAGAATATTTTCATGTATCTGTTGGCTGCTCATATGTCTTCTTTTGAGAGGTGTCTATTCATAACTTTTGCCTCTTTTTCAATAGGGCTGTTTGTTTTTTTCCCTTTTGGCACATTTGAATTTCTTGTAGATCCTGAGTGTTGGGCCTTTGTCACATATACAGTTGGCAAATATTTTTTCCTATTCTGTCGGCTGTCTCTCTGCTGTATTAATGGTTTCTTTTGCTTTGCAGAAGCTTTTCAGTTTGATGACATCCCACTTAGTTATCTTGTCTCTTATGACACAGGCTTTGTGGTTTTGATCAAGAACTGGTTCCCTAACCCAATGTCTGTAAGGGTGTCTAGTGCATTTTCTAAGATTCTTAAAGTTTGAAGCTTTATGTTTAAGTCTTTGATCCATTTAGAGTTTATTCTTGTGTATGGTGATAGGTAGGGGTCCTGTTTCAATCTTCTGCATGTGATTAGCCAGTTTTCCTAGAACCATTTACTGAATAGGTTCCCCTCTCCCCAGCGGTTGTTGGTAGAGGTTTCATCAAAGATGAGTTGGTTGAGAAATTGGGATTTTTTTCTTCTGGAATCTCTGTTCTGTTCCATTGGCCTATGTGCCTGTTTTTGTACCAATACTAGGCTGTTTTGATTATTGTAGCCTTATATTAAAGTTTAAAGTCTGGAAATGTGATACCTCCTGCTTTGTTTCTTTTGCTAAGGATTGTTTTGACTATTCATGGTTGTTTATGTTTCCATATGAATTTCTATATTGTCATTTCCAGGTCTGAGAATAATTATGTTGGTAATTTAATGGGTATTACATTGAATTTGTAGATTAACTTTTTTAGGAAGGACATCTTAACAATGTTAATTCCTCCATTGCATGAGCATGGAGTATTTTGCTATTTGTTTGTATCTTCTTTGATTTCTTTGAGCAATGTTTTATAGTTTTTGTTGTAAAGGTCTTTCACTTTTTAGGCTAAGAAGACTTCGAGGTATTTCATTTTTTCTTTTTTTGTGTGTGGCTATTGTGGATGAGGATGTACTTTTCATTTGATTCTCTGCCTGTTTGTTGTTGGTGTATAAGAATGTGACTGTCTTTTGCATGTTTATTTTGAAGTCTGAGTATTTGCCAAAGTCCTTTATCAGTGTAAGAACAAAGAGGTTTTTTACAGATCTCTTGGGTTTTTCAAGGTATAGGATCATATCATTAGCAAAGAGGGTTAACTTAACTTCCTCTTTTCCTATTTGTATACCCCTGATTTCCTTCTCTTATCTGATTGCTCTAGCTAGGACTTCCAATACTTTGTTGAACAGGAGGTGTGAGAGTGGGTAGCCTTGTCTTGTTCTGCTTTTCATGGGAAATGCTTTCAATTTCTGTCTGTTTAGCAATATGTTGGCTGTGGGTTTCTTGTAGATGGCTCTTACTATTTTGAGATATGTTCCTACTATGTCTAGGTGTTCAAGGGTTTTTATCAAGAAAAGATGCTGGATTTTATTGAAAGATTTTTCTACTGTAATGATATAATCATGTAGTTCTTGTTTTTACATCTGTTAATTACATTTATGGTCTTGCAGATGTTGAACCAGCCCTGCATCCCAGAGATGAAGCCTACTTGGTCGTGGTGGATAATTTTTGAATTATTGGATCTGATTTGCTAGAATCTTGTTGTGAATTTTTGCATCTATGTTCATCAGGGATATTGGCCAGTAGCTCTCTTTCTTTGTTGGATCTTTACCCAGTTTGAGTGAGAGTGATGTTAGCTTCATAAAATGATTTGGGGAGAGTTCCATCTTTCTTGATTGGTTGGAATGCTTTCAATAGGATTGATATCAGCTCCTCATTGCATGCTTTGTAGAATTCCACTGGAAAGTCATCTGGTCCAGAGCTTTTTTGGTAGGTAGTTTTCTTATGGTGAAGTCAATTTCCTGGGTTGTTATCAGTCAATTTCTTGTTGTTTTAATGTTGGGAGGCTGTGTGCTGTCAGGAAATCCTCCATTTCATTTAGGCTTTTTAATTTTTTTCCATATAAGTGTGCATATAATCTCTGACACTCTTTTGTATTTGGGATCAGTAGTGGCTTGATATTTTGCATTTTTGATTGTGTTTATTTGGACTTTTTCTCTCTTTTTCTTGGTCAGTCTGACTAAGAGTTCATCAATCTTGTTTATCCTTTCAAAGATCAACATTTTTGTTTCATTGATTTTCTTCTATGATTTTTTTGTCTTCTATGTCTTGTATTTGGGCTTTTACTTTGGTGATCTGGATTCTTCTGCTGAAGCTAAGGTTTTGGTGGTCTTGCCTTTGCAGCTCCCCTAGGTGATTAGTTAGGCTAACTTGTTATCTTTCTATTTTCTTGATGTGTGTCCATAGAGTTATAAATTCCCCTCTTAACAATGTTTTTATGGTATCCCAGAGGTTTTGGTAAGATGTGTCTTTGTTTTCATTTGTTTCCAGGAATCTTTTAATTTCTGTTTAATTTATATATTGACCCAAGAGTTGTTCAGCATCATGCTGTTTAGTGTCTATGCATTTGTGTGTTTGGGGGTACTCTTGTTGGTGGTGATATTTATTTTTATTCTACTGTGATCTGAAAAGGTGCATGGCAGTATTTCAATCTTACAGAATTTGTTTATGCTTGATTTATGGCAGAGGATGTGGTTGACCTTGAAGTATGTTCCATGTGGTAATTAGTAGAAAGTATATTCTGTGGTTATTGGATGAAATGTTCTGTAGGTATCATTAAGTCCATTTGGTCTAGTGTTAAATTGAGGTTCCAGATCTCCCTATTGATTTCTTGCCTCAATGATCTGTCTAGGGTTTTTGGTGGGGTATTTAAGTCCTTAATTATGATAGTGTTAGAGTTGATATCTGTTTTTAGTTTACTTAGTAACTGCTTTATAAAAGCTGGTACTCCTGTGTTGTGTGTATATATATTTAGGATGGATATTTCTTATTGGTGAATTGAGCCTTTTATCATTATTTAGTGTTCTTCCATACTTTTTAAAATTTTTGATAGCTTAAAGGTTGATTTGTTTGATATTAAGATTGCGACTCCTGCCTTCTTTTGTGTTCCATTCACCTGAAAATTTGTTTTCCATCCTCTTTGAGTCTGT
Organism: Carlito syrichta; assembly: GCF_000164805.1. NCBI lineage: Eukaryota > Metazoa > Chordata > Mammalia > Primates > Tarsiidae > Carlito > Carlito syrichta. The sequence goes on from NW_007253042.1 coordinate 185,084, forward strand.
GAGTGTCCTTTGTAGTGAGATGTGTTTCCTGGAGGCAGCATATCATTGGTCACTCTTTTTTTTTTTTTTTTTTTAACTCAGTTTAACATTCTATGTCTTTTCAGTGGTACATTTAGTTTAATCACTTTCAGGCTGATTATTGAGATTTGAGAGTTTATCCCTGTCATGAGGCTCTTATAAAGATTTTTTGGGGTTTTTTTTTGTTGTTTGATTATTTGTTTGTTGGTTTTCTTTTCATTTGGGGGTTGATATATGTGTGTCTTTCCAATTTTGCAGTCATAATGCATGCTGTGCTGTTCTCTGTTTTCCTGCAATCTTGAGAAGTTGGTGGTCATCCATTTTTTTATTTCTTCTGTGCTTAATGCCTTTTAAGCATCTCCTGTTGAGCTGGTCTGGGTGCAGGATAAACTCTTACTGATTGAATATCTGGGAAGGATTTTAATTTTTCATCACTGATGAAGCTTAGCTTAGCCAGGTAGGAAATTCTTGGTTGGAATTGTGTACCTTTGAGATCCTTGAAGATTGGACTCTAGTCTTTTTTAGCCTGTAGTGTTTCTGTAGATAAGTCTGCTGCTATTCTAATTGGTCTTCCCTAGTAGGTAGTCTGACCGTTCTCTCTCACTGCCTTTAGAATTTTTTCCTTTTATACCTATTTTGTGTAAGCAAATTACTATGTGTCTAGGAGTTGGTTTTCTCATTTTATGCCTTTCAGGGGTTTACTGTATCTCTTTGTGTTTTGATTTTTGCATCTCTGATGAGATGTGGGAAGTTTTCTTGGGTGACCTTATGAAATGTTTGTTCCAGGGTGCTCTCAGTCTCCTTTACTGCTTCAGGGATACCAGTCAGGCATAAATTCAGCCTCTTAATATAATCACACATCTTTTAAGACTTTGTTCCATCTTTTTAAGCTTCCTTTCTATGTCTTTAACAAATCTTTATTTTGGTCTCCAAGTCTGAGATTCTTTCTTATGCTTGGTAAATTTTGCTTTCCATGCTTGTTGGTTGATTATTTATTTCATTGCCTATAGTTTTTATGGATTGAATCTCTGTCATTAATTCTTTCATGTTTTCATCTTGCTTTTTTTTTACTCTTATTCATCTTTTTCAACCATTCCTTGACCTCTGCATTTGTGGTCTGAGATCAGTTGATTTGGGCACTCTTCACTGTTTTAATTCTGAAGTCTGTATTCTCCAGCACCATCTTTCTAGAACTCTCAGGCTTCCTTGTGGATTTTTTTGTTGGTTTATTTTCATTTGTGAGGGATTTTTCTTTTCTCTTTATTCCATTGCTCAGTGTGAGAGGGAATAGTTTTCACTTCTGTTTGTTCAACTCCCTATTATTCCTTTGGTAAAGCCTCTAGATTAATTCAGTTTTGAAGCTGGATGTGGGAGTGGGGAGCTGTGCTGTCCTGTTGCAGCTGTGAGACTTGAATAAGGTGTGTTGGGGTGGCACTGACTGTTGTGTGGGCCCCCTGGAACCCACTTTCCACCACCCCACAGTATGTCCATGCAATGGGAATGTATGTATATCTCCTGGGTACAAAATAACATAAGGGAAAGGCAAAGAACTGAGAAAGAGTAAAGGGGGAAGAAAGGACAATGAAGAGAAAAAAGTAGAGGAGGAAAAACAAACAAACCAACAAACAGATAAACAAGCAAAAAAGAGAAAAAAAGAAGAAAAAAACAAAAACCAACAATATGAGGACATTTTCACACTTATATCTACCCTTATGTGAAAAAAAGAAAGAGAACGAATAAAACAAAATGAAACACACATGCACCCAGCAAAAAAGAGAGAGCAGGAAAAAATAAATAAAAATAAGAAAAAATAAATAATACAAAAGCAAAAAAAGTCAACAAAAGAACAACAACAACAACAAAAGTACATAATCCTTGAGCACCCTATTTAGGCAGTTTCTGAAACTTCAGTTTCCTTCTCAGCATGACCCAAGCACCACTGCTCTTGGCTTGTGGCAGAGGAGAAGGGCCACCAACCTCTAGATCTGTCCCCTTGCTCACTATGTAGTCAGGGAGAGGCTACAAACCATCCCTAATAGATCCATCTGTGTTCGGGCCTCTCTGTGTGTGTCAATCGGGTCACACCCACCTGGGTCACAAGCACCCACCTGGGTCACAAACCTCGTGAATTGCTGGTGGAGGGGAACTGGATCACTTTAAAACTCACCCCCACTCATCTGCTTCAGGTTGGAGCCATAGACCTGGAAATGTTCCATTTAATGGAATGGAGTGGCTGGGTCTCCTCATTGGGCCTGTCCCCCTACAGGTACCACACCTGGGGTATCCTCTCTGGATTGACAATGATAAACCTCAGAGAGGTTCTGAATTCACCCCTTAGTCTCAGGAAGAACTCTGTTGTTCACATGGGCAGGCTGGAGCCTGTTTCTGTCCAGGTAACAGGACAAAGGTAATAGGAGCACCTCTGTGTCTTGTCCTCCACTGAGACTCAGTGACTGGTATTTCCAGTATATTTTCTCTGTGGTCTCTGCTGCCATTGTCTTATCTAGCACCAGAGGCTGTGGTAATGGGCAGTGCCAGCTCCACTGCCATCTTGGAATCATCCTCCACCATTCTACTTTCTATCTCCTTGAAGAAACTTGATTTTTTGATAGCAAACTCTGTTCAGTTTCTTTGCAAAAACTGTTCCTTTGCCTGGAACCCACACTGGTAATGTCAATTGAGTTTGGTTTGGCAAAAGCAAATTTTGCCTCAAGGCAGTGGAATGATGGAGACAAATATGGCAAAGATAAAACTTAGTCAACAAAGCATTCAAAAGATAACCTCCTTTGTTTATTAAATGAACTTTATCTCCACTTTGAGCCACCATCCTGCTAGGTTGATCCATGTTTTATGGGGACCTCAGTCATTCTGATAGTTCATTTCTCTGACTCTAATACACTGTATAATACATTCTCTGTATTTCTACAAGCCTCATTTTCTAGTTTCTAATATAGTTACAACAGTCTTCTGTTTCAGATTCTCTAAAAAGTATCTATTGTCAATAGAATAAAATAAATTGTAGACTGCCATTTAGTCTTTCAAAATCTGTTTTTTCTTTGTTCCTGGACCACTGGTTACTTAACTATGGGCTGTATTTTCCAGCTTCCCTTGAAGCTAGATCTGACCCTTTGGCTAAGCTCAAGGTAATGGAATGATAAATGAAAATGATGTGTGCAAGTCAAGGTCATCTCTAAGTGCAGACATATTGCTCTGTAATCTGGCCACTGCTTAGCTCTTTGTTCTCATATTTTGTAGTTCCTGAAACTTCAAACTCTAATAATATCAAGTAACTTGTAGTGTGCTGTTGTGTTGTTATGCATACTTACCAACTGTTACTCTTTCTGCTCACCTGACACAAAATACTCTTGGTGCCTTTCTTCACCTTCAACTTTTAGAACCTTATTTCCTCCAAGAATTCTTCTTTTTCTTCCTCTTCTACCTCTGTTCTAGTCTGCATGAAATGCTACCTCTGTGAATTTTTCCCATACCAGTATATGGAAATCTTTGCTTTATAAATCTAATTTTTCAATTAAGCTAAAATTTCCTCAAGAAAGCTACTGCATTGTATTCATATCTGTAACTTTAATGAGTAGCATGTTGTTTGGCACTTAGTCTATGCTAAACTGAACTGCTTCTTTTATTGCTTCTGGTAGTGCAAGTATTCAGATGGCAGAGGACTCTGAAGCATCATGATTCATTAAATGTATGTGGCAAGGAGCTGGGAAGAATGTCACTCCCCAAGAAGCACCAGATGTGTACTTAACTTAGAGATCAAGAATAAATCTTTTACCATTGTAAATAAAAATAATCTTTGATTACATAGTCCTGTTTCTCTCTGCATTTGACTTCCCCAGGTGCATTCTGTCATTCATGTTTCTTGTTATTCTCTTATTCTTTGTCCTTATTCTCTTACTTTACTCTGCCTTTTTCAGAGCATACTGGTCTTGCACTTCAAACTTGGATAGATGAGATGTGCCTTCTTATCACTATTTCACAGTGTCACACTTCCACTGGGCTAGACAAACAACATAATTCTAATTTTATTTGCCTTAAGCCTAGACGTTTGATGGGATTAGTTAGGTGAAGTTAGATGGAGACAGGAAAGAAGAAATGTTTGGGGGAAAATTCTTTATGGGGAACAATGTCATGATGTCATGCCATAATTGTCACATGACAATCATCATTTGCCTTTTATATCAGATATTTAATTAATCAAAATTTCTGGCTAAGTCAGTCAGATTGTTCATAACCCACCAGTTCTCCTGCTCACTGAGTTAAGATTAGAGTCCAAAAGGGACAAGGGAATTTTAATCCTTAGGATTTTTTTTTAGTCTCCTCAAATATGGCTGATGGTTTTAGTGGTAGTTATGCTATCTTCAGTAGTTTTGGGATATAAGGCATATCCTCATCTTTATACAATAGAAACTGCACAAATCTCATGTTTTGTATTCAGATTTGAGCAAGAAAGCTATTCATTCATGCAACATATATTTACTGAGCAACCTCCAAATGTATACCTTGATTTATCATTTATTTTTTTTCTCTAACTTTTTTTCTTTCTTATTTATTTATTTATTTTGACATTCTTGTCTGGTAGTCTATGGTCATCCTCAGAGTCCCCACTAAACTCCCTAGAACTTCTTTTGTGAGTCTTCTCACAGTGGAGTCTTGGTTATTAGACTTGCTACCTGAAGCTCTAACTTGCTGAGAAGGCATTTCCCTGGCCAGTCTTCAGGGCACACTCCTTGCCTTAGTGGAGAATGCAGAGGCTTATTCTTTCCATTCAAAGTTTGAGTTAGATCTCAGGGTTGAAGGTTTGCCTTTCAAAGAATGAGTCCTAACAGGGTTTCTAATGCCTTCTGGTCTCTAAGCCTATGAAGAACATTTCCCTTTTTCCTGCATGCATTGAGATAAAACTCCCTTCTGTCCTTTTATTCCATTGCTTTCCCTCTTGTGTGGATCTGTAATGATTGCCGGAGTGCTGGGAATTCATGCTAATAATGAGTTCTCAAGAGCGACTTTCCCTTTTCCCCCCCTTTCCTTCTCTCTCTCTCTCTCTCTCTCTTTCTCTCTCTTTTTATTTTCCTCGAGTGGCTAGCTCTGAAAAGAATAATTTATCAAATCATTTTTATTCAACTTTGGAGGGAGAAGAAAGAGGAGTGGGGGGGTGGGGGGAGAGCAGCCCTTGTGTGGTTTTAATTGCTTTGCAGTGCATGCGTGAGGCTCTCGCTCAGCTTATCAAAGCTCGCACAGCTGAGGCCTGCGCTCCTGCTCCGAGCTGCCTCGTCAGAGCGGCTGGGCTCTGCTGATGGACCAGATAGTGCTGCAACTATCTGATGGCTTTAGTGCTTAGGAGGTTAATTCAAGTGATGAATTGGAAAATTTGGAGGGGTGGGAGGAAGGGAATAGAGACTGTTTCCAGGATTTTTAGAATCATTAAGATTTTTTAAAAAATGAACTCTTATTCCTTCCTTTCTCCTTTCCAGGACTGGATACATTTTTATATTTAGGGGAGAAAATTACTTCTTCCTTAGTGCTATAATGATAACCATATGAATTAGAGTATATTCTTGATTTACCATTATCCTTTTCTAATACCTGGAAATATCTCTGCAAAACAAATCTCATTGAGGAAGCCAGAAAGTCATGGGGTGTGGAGAGGAGGGGTATTTAAACTTGGAGAAGAAAAGGCTGAGGTGCAATTTGTATTCAAATGAAGACACGTATTAGGCTGTTCAATGTGATGGTGACAAGATGGTCACAATCTTTAAGAGGGAGGAATAGGAGGACATCTAGTCATGTTCACTGTAAAAGAAACGGGTGAGCAGTTAGACTATGAAAGCAAGTATATATAAAAATATATGTATGAAAGACTATGAAAGCAAGTATATAGAAATGGTTGGGAGCAGCTTAAGGAATCACCCCAACACAAGGGTTTAAAAAGTGCAATTTTAAAACTATTCTTTTTTTTTTTTTTTTGGTCAGAGTCTCACTCTGACACCCAGCCTAAGTGCAGTGGCATGTTTGTGGCCACCGTAGCCCCAATCTATTGGGTTCAATCTCCTTCTACCTCAGCTTTCCAAGTTGCTGAAACCATAGGCACGCCACCATGTCTGGGCAATTTTTTTATTTATTTTAAAGACAAAGTCTTGCCAAGTTGCCTGGGCTGGTCTCTAACCCCTGGGCTCAGGCAATCCTCTACTTCCTAGAGTGCTAGGATTATAGGTGTGAGCCACTGCACCTGGCCAAACTATTTTTCATAGATGGAAATGATAGTCACAATTAGCTTGGGCCTTTTTGTTGTTGTTGTAATATGTTTGCTTTCAAGTTCTTATGTTATCTTGTGGAGGCACAAAATTTCTTTATGGGGATGTATATGTGACTAGGCAAAGACAAACAGAGAAAAGGCATACACTTGTCCATGTACAGACCTCTCTTTGTACTTCACAACACTTCTGTCTTCTTCCACTGTGGCTAAGAGCACCAACCTTTATTTTTATTATTATTTTATTATTAATTTTTTCCATGGTGATTACAGCTCATGGCTGCCTTGCCCTCCTGGCTCAGGTGATCCTTCCACTTCAGCATCCTGAGTAACTGGGACTGTGTGCCACCATACCTGGCTATAAGTTGCTCAGGTTAGTCTTCTAGGCTCAAGTAATCCACCCACCTCACCTCCCAAAGTGCTGAGATAATAGCTATGAACCATTTTGCCCAGCCTAGAGCACCAACTTTGAAACCAAGAAGCCTGGCTCTACCACTGACTAGCTGTGGGAACTTAGGCATGTTGCATAACCTCTCTGTGCTTAGAGTTCTAATCTGGAAAGTCAGGATGATTCCAGTGACTGCATCGCAGTGTTGTCATGAGAATTAGATGTGTTAATATTGTGACAAGCTTGGAACAGCATCTGGCACATAGTAAGTTCCTATAGTTCAAGAAGTGCCCATGCTATGTCAATCAATTGTCATAGAACAAAATAGACTAGTTCTTTCTCCATCCAACTCAATTGCAATCTAGGTACTGATCCCCCAAAGTTCCTGCCTTCTTTCCTAGAGATGCTGCTGCCAACTCACCAATATACGTGGTACTAGAGTAGTTGAGTCTGATGATGATGGCAGTCATTATTATTATTATCTCTCTGTAGTGGGTACAGATACTTGAGTCAGGCCATGCTCAGGAAGGCAGGCCAGGTGCTTAGGGGGGATTAATATGGACTTTGGGGTCCAATAGATCTGGCTGGGTTCAGTCTGTTTCTCCCTGACTGTGAGTGACTTACTTAACATATTTGAGCCCCAGTTTCTTCAACTTAGAAAAACTATTTTAAGCATAAAGGAGATGGTGATGATTAGAAATGCAGTCACAGCCATAGCAGACTCCCTTATATAGAGAATCAGACAATGTCTGCTTATGACTGCAGAATCTGGTATTATGAGTAGTCAGTAGGGGAGAGGGTTTTGTGTGAAAGATTTTTTTAAAATAATATGCGTCAAAACATCTTTTCAACAAGATAATTTATAGGTGTTACATTTGTCAATCCACTTAATATATATTTTACATTAAAAAAATTAAGAACTCTTTAACTACTGTTTTGATTAAATTGTTTAATTGGAGGCAGAATATAGGCTTATTGCTTGTCACTTATATATGATAAAGAACCTGTGTTTTCTGGTTAATTCAATTGAAAATAAATTCCATCACTTTAAATATATTAGGAGAAGAGGGAAAAGGCTTTCTCTCTTGAAAGCAACAATGGAGCAATCTATTATTAAATGGAGAAAATGATGCTAATGCAACCTGATGGCTGAGATTTCACAACACAAAAATCAGAAAATTCAGAGTTCTGTTTCCCAGAGCAACCATAACTCCTCTCCCCTTGAGCATATGTAACATTTCCTATTATCAAATATGCATTTAACTCTAAATTATTATATATGCACAATGGGGTCAAATTGCAGTCACTGTGGGCACAAGAAATGTAAAATTCCTGACATTTGTGTACTTGAGAATTTAAGTTTTGGTGGTGCTTTTCTTTCCTCCTTCTTACTTTTATACTTCTTTATTTCATATTAGTCGTTTAAGATCCTGTTTGGAAATACTGAAAATGTTGTCACTGTCTTCAACCTTGAACTTCTGCATATGATGCAGCAAATGTGTCAGAAAGGCCACAATAATTAACTCTATCTGTATATGATCTGACCACTTACTATGTGCAAGACTCAATTCTATGCTCCTTAATTGAAGGTTTCTGCTCAGTGCTCAAGCCTTCAGTTCGCAACTTCCTCCTTGGCCCTAAAACCTATTGAGCAAGACTGATTACATTTATCACCCTAGCACAGTTTTTCTGTTTGAAAGTGGTATTTGGAAGGACTCTTCCCTAAAGTTAGCTATCATTAATATGCACAGCCCATGTACTATCCCAATGTACTTATTTGATTAAGATAGACAAAAACAACTAGCCCTCTTGTTATTAAGTTATTTAAAGATAGATATTCAACCATTCTAACCTCTCTTTAGTCTATGTAATTAAAACACACAAAAATCCATAATAAGCAGTATTAGTCACTATAAAAATAAAATTCCAGTTTTTAAAGATATTATTCCAGATCAGTTATTTGGTACTAGATAGCAACCCGCAGGGATGCCTGGTCTTAGTCTTTTGCCATCAAGGGGCCTGGAGGGAAAGAAGTTACTAAAATAGCCAGACATTTAGACTCTAAAAGCCTTATGGATCATTGGATTAGAAGTTCTGCTTCATGGAATTTGTCCAAACCATCTAATCAGACAAGAGCACCAAGATATATGTGCAGAAACAAGCATCATAGCATAGACTGTAATGTTAAAAGAGAAACAGATAAAGAGAAACAAAATATTGAAGTATTAAATCCTGGTTAACTAAAAATTGGCCAATACCATGTTAAACAGCATGTAAAAATTATGTTTTAGATATAGATTTATAGTTTATCATGAGAAAAATTCCATAATACATTGTTAAATTTAAAAAATATACATTTCAAAGATAATACATTACATGATCTAATCTGGAAATATGAATATGTGTATAATCATATATATGTATATGCATATATATGTTTATATTTGTATAGAAGTTGAAAAAGTGTTTGAAAAGATGTTCATAAAAGTTGACAGTTATTACCTCTGGATTATGGAATATTAATTTTTCTAATTATGCTTTATCTGTACAGTTTGATTTTTTCAATATATCACTTTTACTATTATAAAAATATACTAGATCACTTTAACACTATGTGTTTACATATATATAAATATATATGCATAGGTATGTAAGTCTAATTTGATGATTTTTCACTATACTTAAGCAAATACACAGCAACCATAGACTCTGACATGGCCAAAGCTCACATGATTCAACACTCAAGGCTTTGCTTTCTGAACAGTTCATGACAGTGAGTTAACCTCAAGTAAAAAATAGAATTATACTAAAGTCACTTAGGTGTGGATCTAGAGATCATAGTTTTTAAAACCCAAATTTTCAAAATAAGGTATACTTTTCGAGAAGACTGGGTAGAGAAGGACCTGGAAGATCCTGGGTATTTATTCACAGTTTGAGTAAAAGGGTATTGGGAACATGTGGGGGTAGTGAGTGCTGATATCAAGGCAAGTGGTTAGAAATGAGCAGAAGATATCATTTTAGAAGAACATGGACATGGAGGGTGACAAGTACAGATTTTAAGGACACATTTTGGATTGATTGGCAAGAAGAATAGTTGTCAAAACTTGGCCTTAGAATATAGTTCAGTCAGAATTTATTGAATGCTTATTTACCAAAAAGTCAGCCAAGCACTGAAGGAGAGATTTAGCAATCAAGTGTGAGAAAAAAGAAGATACTCTGATGAAATGAAGTAATAGTGTATAATGAATGAGCATGGAGACCAGGCCTAGAACACTAAAAGGAAAAACTGAACTACCATGGGGAATATAAATTAATATAACTTCTGTGAAAGGAAGTATGGAGATTTCTTAAAAAACTAAAAATAGAGCCACCATTTTATTCAACAATCCCACTACAGGGTATCTACCCAAAGGAAAATAAATCGTTATACAAAAAAAAAATCTGCACTCATATGTCTATCACAGCACTATTCAAAATAGCAAACATATGAAATCAAGCAAAGTAAAATGTCCATTAATGGAAGATTGGATAAAGAAAATGTAGTTGTGTGTGTGTGTGTGTGTGTGTGTGTGCATACATACACATATATGTATGCATACATACCGTAAATTGCCAAAATGGTGTAAAATATAAAAACATACCATAAGAAACCTCAAGTAAAAAATTAAATTCTACCTAAGTCACTTAGATTACCACTCACTGCACCATAAAATGCCATTCAGCCACAAAAAATAATCAAATCATGTCTTATGCAGCAACACTGAAGAAACTGAAGGCCATTAGCATATTTACTTAGGATAAGTAAATATCTCAGAAACTAAAAATCGAATACCACATGTTCTCACTTATAAGTGGGAGCTCAACAATGGGTACACATAGGCATAAAGAGTAAATTGATAGACATTGAAGACTACAAAAGGTGGAAGGGAATGAGGGCTGAAAAATTACCTGAGTAAAGTATATTCAGTATTCAGATGACAGGTACACTAAAAGTCCAGACTTCACCACTGCACAATATTTTTTTCTTATTTATATATTTAAGGGGTACAAGTGCAGGTTTATAACATGCGTTTTAAACCTGCACTTGTACCCCTTAAATATATAAATAAGAAAAAAATTAAAGGGGCTATATATCATGAACAAACAAGATTCCTAGTAGGAATGAAATACTGTTTAATTATATTAAAACCAATCAATGCAATATATGATGTTAATAAAGGACATCTCAACAACAACAGTGAACTACTAAGGTAGAAAACCTTCCATGGAAAATTCACACTGTCTTTCTTTTTTCTTTTCCACTATCCCACTACTATTATTGTAATTTGATCTCTTATTTTTTTCTGAAGTCATTCATGCAAAATTTCTGTGTATCTACCATTTGTCAGACACTATGGCAAATATTTGCATTGTGGTGACAAACAATCTACAGCCCTGCCCCTGGAAGATTACACTCTGGTGGGAGAGTTGAAGAAGTGAACAGGAGGTCTTCAAGCATTATAAATATATGGAGAATTGTAATGGCAGCAACTGATTCAGACTTTTGGCTTAATAGTTTGTTTTTTCCTACCTTATTTTTAGGTCCCTGCTGTGGCTTCCAAGTGTTTTCTCCTCTTGAAGCATCTTAATGCTGGCATTAGATTCAAATGTTCTATAAAAAAAAAGCAATTTTATTCTGTCATCTCCTTGTACATGAGCTTACAATGATTCTATGTTTTCTTTGTATGTATCTTAAATAGTTAAGGTTCGTCCGCATTCTCTTTCTTTATGTTTTCTACCCAAATTCATAGTTCTTCATTCATTTATAGCCCACTCTAAGGGGCTCTAAGTTGCAAAGATGATTTAGATATAGTCTCTATCCTTTAAGAGCTCTATTTCGGGGTAGAAATACATAAACATGAGTACATGAATGTATAGTATTATGACTGAGTGTATACAGGATATAGTAGAAATGAGCATTGTGAAGTATATCTGAGCAAAGGACAATGTAACTTTTAGAAAAGACAGAGCTTGGACTATGTCTTGAAAGATAAGTTGGAGTTTGCAAGTTGAGGAATGACTTTCTTTGTTAAGATGAAAATAAGTCAGAACATTGATAATTACAGACACCTGTGATTTGGAAGAGAAGTTGGCATTAGCGTTAAGCTCAAAATATGTAGAAAAATTAGGCTGTAGAGATTCATAGAGCCTAAATCATGGAAAGGTCTCTTTAGTTTATCTATTAGTTCATAGTCATGATCTCTACTAAATGGTTTTAAGAGACAGAATGACATGACATGAACAGATTTGAAATTTTGGCAATATGGAATATAGACAAGGAGACCAAGGAGGCTAGTGTATTTATCTAAACTAGGGTACTTTAACAAGTATTTCTGGCATAACTTCGAGGTTTTCCACTTGTTTTTCGGAGGGCTGCTTGATGTTCACCACAAAGGAGATGGTATGAGGTTATAGGAGATAGAGGGGGTGATGAGGGGATGTTAGGAGGCAAGATAATGAATTCAGTCTTGAGTATGCTGAGTTTGCAATGCCTTGGGGTGATTTAAAAAGATGGTTTAATATATGAATTTTAAATCTGGGAAAGAGATCTAGGCTAGAGAAACACAAATCGAAATTACATAAAAATGGGTCCTGCATGGTGGTAAGATGGGAGGATTGCTTGAGCCCAGGAGTTTGAGACTTGCCTAGGCACATAGCAGGACCTTATCTCTACAAAATTTTTTTTAAAAATTAGCCTAGTATGGTGGCACATGCTTATAGTCTTAACTACTCGGGAGGCTGAGGTGGAAGCATTGCCTGAACCCAGGAGTTGAAGTCTGCTGAGCTTTGATGGTGCCACTTCACTCCAGTCTGGGTGACAGAGTGGGATCCCTAACTATCTATCAGTCTATCTATCTATCTACCATCTATCTATCTATATACATATATATAAATTACAATTGAAATTATGAAAGTAGACCCATTTGTTCAACAAATAACTAATAGAAGTTAATTATATATCATTGAATCTTCTAGATGCTGAGGGCTTAGAAGTGAACACAGTACAGAACACTTCCAACAACGTGGAGAACTTGTATTTTTGCAGAGGAATTCAGAAAATAAATAAATATGTAAAGTGTATAGAATATGAGCTGCTGATAAATAGATAGGGAAAGGGGCACTCAGAGCACATTGGTGATAATCAAGGAAAGCGTTATAATTTTTAAAAGAGTGGTCAAGGAGGACTTCCTAAAAGGGTAGTGTTAACACAAAGACAGAGAGAGAGTCATTAGCTATAGTCATGGTTAACATGAAGTTGAAAATATGAGAGAGGAGAAAAAAACTGACAATGTAAGTTTTCAAATCTTTTAAATTTAAAACATTTTCAAAAATTTAATGTTGCAAAATATGTTTAATGCTGTTTTAAATTTAAACTATCATCTGAAAAACATCTTTATACTTCAAATATAAAATACAGATTAATTGCTAGAATAATAATGTGGGAGGCTGAGGTGAGAGGATTGCCTGAGCCCATGGATTTAAGACCAGCCTGAGGAACATGATGAGACCTCATCTCCACATTAAATCAAAAAATTAGCTGAGCATGGTAGCTCACGCCTGTGGTTCCAGCTACTTGGAAGGCTAAGGCGGAAGGATCTACAGCAAGTAGAGGCTGTAGTAGCATTGAGCATGCCACTACACTCTAGACTGGGTAACAGAGAGAGATTCCTACTCAAAAAAAAAAAAAAAAGAAAGAAAGAAATAAATGATTATGGTCAGCAATACGAAAGTTTACTTAAGCAATGAGAAAGCATGTTTAAAATTGAGGTGCTTTAGAAAATTATTCTGGCATGTGGTTGCTATCTATATATCTAAATATGTATTTTTGCTTCTGTATACATTTAGGTAACTTTGGATAATGTCTTTAAATTTATACTCTCCATAAAAACAACTCTACAATACAAAACAACCCAACAATAACCATCCATCAACCTCAAGCTGGACTCTGGGTACTATAAAGGCTGGGATAGAGAAACCATAAAAAAGATGCCTAGAAATGTGTAAAGCCTATTATTTCTAACACCTTAATGGTTTCTGTGTGTCGGTTTATCATAACTCTCATTCACATTTGTAAATTGTGCAGATGCAGTTTAATCTTTTTTTTTCTTTTTGGTAAAAAGGAAAAGCAAAAATTTTGTTCATTTGTGAATAATTTCCATTGAGCTTGAGTAAAGTGGTAATATTTTCTATATATTTACAGTAATTTTTTTGCATGTGCCTAACTAAAACAATAAGACTCTGTATCCCCAGGTTGACATTATTTTAATATCCAGATATAGCCTGTTGTAACCAGACGAATTGAATTTCTCAATGTAAGAGAAGTTTGTCCAGATATATTTGTCTTTCTTGCCTTAAAATATTCATTATGTTATTTATTTTTATTAACTGCATTATTTTACTAATAAAAGAATAATGCTTTTACTAATATCTACATATTTATTATTATTTAATTTGGTGTCCTGATTCCCTCAAGGTACTTGATGTGATCAATGCACAATATTAGAATGTGTGTGTGACTTTGAATGTCTCATTCTTTCTCATATATTGAAGAATTTACCTGCACATTGTCTTTATCACCCCCAGGGATAGTACCAAATAGTTCCAAATTGCTCCATGCCTACTGTGCTATATAAAACCCAGCACTCTTCTACCCACTTATGCTCCTTAGCTACAGGACTGTCATTATTATGAAGTCCGGAAATGTCAAAATTTCCATTTAGTATCAGATGTCAATCTTTTACTTTGCTGAATATTCTTTCTGTATGCTGGGTTAGTTGTGTGTAGATTTCAGTGTTTGTTGTTTAAAAACAGATTTTTAAAGACATATAAATACTCAAATGAAGCTGTCTTTACTTTTAATCTCAAATTCTGTTTATTTCTATCTCCTTTTTCTTTCTCTTTCTCTGTTTTCACATAGCATTTATTTTTTGCTCTTTAGTTAGTGGAAATGGACAATTGGACATGATTACATAGCAGCCAGCTTCATAGGCATGAGTTAGTCTATTCATTGTATTTATGAGTAAAGGAAAAATAATTTTTTTAAAATTTTCCTTCTCTTTTAGCTTTCCACTGCAGCTCAACTCTGTGTTATTATCTAGGTGGGGGGATATATGTATTTTTCCAGTGTACACTGGGTGTAGTAATATCTTGCTACCAGGCTATATTAGATGTACACTTCTGGAGTTCACAAAGTGAGTCCATTGTGGGCCATGGCTTGAGTTATACTACACATAGTTCTTGAGCTATATTATTAGCCACACTAATGCTACCCTTCAATGGTGTGGAAAAATCAAGTGTTAACTGTATTTGCTGTTGAATATTTTTATCATAAATCTCTCTACCTTCTTGATCTTCCCAAGTATTATAGAGGGTTTCATCTTCCAGCATAAATGTAGCTTTACCCTTCATTAAAGACTTCTTTAGTTTAGACATGAGGAAACCAAAGAGAGCTAGTAGCCTGCAAGCTTAGGATAAACTACACCATAAATGCACAGCAAATACCTCACAAAGATACATTAATTACGCAACAAATACCTCTTTGCTAAGCAATGAATTATAGAGCCCAATATCCTGTAATTACAAACCATTTATATATCTATTTAAATTACTGTGGATGCCACTTAGTGTAATCACTTTGGTGATTAATCAAACATTATGTTTGGTATGGAATGCTTCAGAGTTCACAGGTGTGCATGTTTTTCAAATGCTTGCCCTAAAATATCAAACTGCAAAGTTGCTAGCATTTTATTTTCCCATGTTTTACAAAAACTTCTATAATCCCAGATTCTTCTTGAACTGCCATGGTTTTGTGCTTGCTTTGGAGACATTTAGGAATATTCCATCCAGGTTTTAATGGTTAAAAAGCCATGCTTTAATAGCTACAATTTTCAGAGCCCTAACATGCACACACTTCAGGGGGTTAAACCTACGATAACCTCATCTTGCCAAAGTATTTGTTTAGAGTGGCACTTTAGTGGTACATTCAGCTTCCACCCTCCTGAGCAAGACCTTTAACAGCATAGTCACGGAGCATTCAAACAATTGAGCCAAGTGCCTATCAAGGTGTTCCTTGGGCAGGGTACAGATCTGCCTTAAGGCTGTGAATGACAAGGATTTGTCCAGGACTACTGGTCTGAGCTTTTGCATTTTTGGCTGCCAAAAACTTTAATCTTTCTGGCAACATTAAATAAGGGTCAAATCGGATTATTCTAAGCCAATATGAGAATAATTTGAGAACAATGGTTGGCTAGGGAGAGAACATCATGCAACTGAATTACAGTAAATTATACAGAGTCTTGCCTTGGAAGGAATATTTGATCACAGACCTGCAAGTAACAATGATTCCCAGCTGCAGCAGGCACCTCTTAGCAGCTCATATAAAAGCCATCCTCAGCCATAGCTACCTGATCTGCTCAGTTTGCACATGATCAAAATATATGTATCTGCAGATGCTTTTATTATATAGAAACATTTCCTGAACATTTACTCTGAGTCTGGCACCATTCTAAATGTTTTATTTATATTAATTCTATGGATCTGCACAATGGTCCCATATGATACCTATCATTACACCACTTCATGGATGAGGAAAGTGAGCACAGAGCTTTAAGTACTTGTTTTGTGGCTACTAAGTGGCAGAACTGGTTTCTCAATCAAAGTAACCTGGGCTCCTAAATTTATGTTCCTAAACATTATGCTACAGAAGCCTTTCCTTAGAGTTGAAAGTGATGCCTGGTTGAAGTTATATTATTAATTTGAATAGTATATTGTATCTCAACTACATTTAATCTCAGGTCATATTCTTCCTGCCAAAGGTTTTGCATGGTTCTCATTGGTACAACTATGTAAGAATGTCTACAAACTCTCAAATTTTATTACATAGTAATTTGAACCCAACTTACACAGTTGTATGCTATGACAGAACAGATCAGAGGAGAAATAAGTAGCAGCACAACTCATTGGTAATGATACCTGCACACACATATTTATTGTAGCACTATTCACAATAGCAAAAACATGGAACCAACCATGCTGCCCATCGAAACTGGACTGCATTAAAAAATGTGGCACATATACATGGTGGAATATTACACAGCCATAAAAAAGGATAAAATTATGACTTCATAGCAACTTGGATAGATTTAGAGTTTATAATACTCCGTGATCTATCACAGAAACAAAGAACTGAGTCCCACATGTTCTCACTCATAAGTGGACCCTGAACATTTACCATAATACAATAAGAAAGGGGTGGGGTGGGTACATCACATCAATAGAGGTACCTGATCTCAAATCAGGTAAAGTGGGGACCAGAGGGAGGCCCAAACTTTACCTGTACAATGACCACTTGTATATCTAATCCCGAACTGTACCCCATATCTTTAAAATTAAAAAAAAAATTAGTGTCCAGGCTATTATCAGGTGATTTACTGGCAGTATGACTTTTTACATTTGGCTCTATCAATTTCCTGCTTCTTTTTGTCTTCTTTTCTTTCCTTCCTTCCTTCTTTCCTTCCTTCCTCCCCTCCTCCCTTCCTCCCTCCCCTTCTTCCTTTCTTCCTTTTTTTTCCTAAATCATTGTCATTAGGCTGGAGAAAAACCAAGTTGAACCCTAGATATTACAAATTTTCCTCTCCAGCCTTAAAGAGGCAAAAATCCTAATTTGTAAAATAGTATACTATTTTAAAAGATTTGAAAGTAAATTTGATATGAAAGTGTTGCAGAAATCCTGGAACATAAAAACAAGTAAGAGAGAAAAGAAAGGTAGACTGTAAAGGAAGAGGTGCTAGAAAGAAAAGTTTAAAAAATAAACATCTTCATCAGCACTAGGATAGTGAAAGCATTCTTCTTCCAAATGGATTTGCTCTTGCAGATTTGCTTCTGGCAAGTGTCCTAATCAAACACATTTGCTTTTAGGAACATAAACATGTTTACTGAGTCACAATAGACTGGCTTTATCCACGACAGAAATGGTCAGTAGAGTGGTATACTCAGAGGATAAAAGCAGAGACAGAAGGAATTTTTAAAAGAATTTAGTTATTAGAAAAGCAGAGAATTAGAAAGCATGGGAAATTTGAAAAGAGGTATTGGAATTATCTTGCTATTATTGAGATAGTAAGAAAGGAAGAAATTCACTGCCAACAGACAGGCAGATTGAAAATGTCTAAAAGCTGAGAGAAACTTCTTAAGGTCGGACAGGACCTAGAAAATAGACTTGATAAAATGATTAAAAGTTTCGCTGAGAAACTCTTGGCATCAATTCAAAGTTTGAGGTGTATAGATATAACAATACAACTCATTCATTTATTCATGTTAATGAGTTTGTTGAGAATTGATATTATACATGATACAGTGTTAAGCTTCCATATAAGCTGCTGGAGGTGCTTGCTGCAATTAGGTATAACTGTTACTTGCAGGTCTTGTGATCAACTCAGAGTTCATTGAGGGCAAGGGGCATATCCTCATGTAGCAGCATCCTAAAATTGCTGTTAGAATTCACACACACACACATTCACTCTCACACACACACACACACTCACTCACACACACACACACACACGCCAAGAGAGTACTGCAGAGGGAGAGGTAAAAGATGGTTGAGAAAGACTTAATGGCAGAAGTTTATTGGGTTGGGCTTAAGTACCTACAATTTCACAAGTAGAAAAGTAAAGTCTAATGAAACTTATTGACGACCAGATGTCACCTGTGAATATTTTTAGGATCAACAGGGCTTACTTCTGCTTCTCTTCTGTTAATGAACATGCAGTCATGTTCAAGACTTTTTTTTATGCTGATAGTGAACTAGGCCCTGGGTAGGCTGCTCAGGACACCTAGAAGAAGGGACTCTGTTTTAAAGAGGTCTGAGCATAATAAGCAGATACATTATAATACAACCAGGTATCCTTGATCAGTGGAGTCAGAGCACTGTGGAAGTACATACTCTGCCTAGAGGTGACGTTTGAACAAGACTTAAATTGATGCGGGGATGTTGGCAGGCAAAGGGTAACATTTCAGGGTGAGAAAATAGTATGAGGAAAGGCGTGAAGTTTTGCTTCGTAAACTATAGTTAAATATGGATTCCACAACTCATACCCAACTTCCACTGTTGTTTTTCTTTCATGGGTAGATCCTTACACTGAAGGTCTCTGAGAGGAAATGATGTCCATTGCTCCCATCTTCTGTTGTTTTATTTTGCCCTAAGTTGGAAAGTGGTGACCCACCTAATACATCTATATTCAGAATCTTCATCTTTTAGCAGAATTGTATTCTACTGCACCTCTCATTAAACTATAATTTTATATTATTTAAGACAATAATTATGAAGTCAACAGAGACATTAGCTTGACATTTGGGCTAGTGTGTGTGCGTGTGTGGGGGGGGAGAGAGAGAAAGAAGGAGAGAATGTGAGAAACATACTCTGCAATATGTATTATTATACTTCAAAAACATTTTATTACAGAAAATTTTAAACATATACAAAAGTAGATATAATAGTAAATGGTATAATTAGCACTATGTGTTCATCAACTAATCTCCAATAATTTTGAAACAATGCTTCAGACATTGAAGCATTTCATCCGAAAATATTTTGGTAAATATCTCTAAAAGATAGGGATGCTTTAAAAAATAACCAAAATACCATTGTTATTCTAAAAATTATTAATAATTCCTTACTATCAAATATTTAGTCAGTATTCACATTTCTCTAATTCATAAATAGGTAGATAGATATAAAATACACATCTCATTTTTTTCCTTAATCAAATTCTGAATCATTCCAATTTCTATAGCGGTTAGTTAATAAAATTTCCTTAGTGTCTTTTTACCAATAGCAGGGCTCAACACACTAGACCAAATACAGACTGTAACCTACTTATGTAAATAAAGTTTTATTGAAACAGTTCATACTAATTAGTTTACATTTTGTTGTGGCTACTTTCACACTGCAATTGCAGTGTTGAGTAGTTATTATGAAGATTGTATGGCTCATCAAACTTAAAATATTTGGTATCTAACCCCGTATAAAAAAGAAAAAAAAACTTTCTAATTTCTGCTCTATAGGCTTCCACTGTTGGACTCAGGCATTCCTTCCACTTCAGCCTTCCAAGCAGCCAGAACTATAGGCACACACTACCACGTCCAGCTAATTTTTTGATTTGTTGTAGAGATGAAGTCTCGTCAAGTTGCCACAGACTGTTTTCAAACCTGTGGGCTCAGGCAATCCTCTTACCTCAGCTTCCCAAAATGCTAAGATTATAGGCTTGAGTCACCACGCTCAGCCTATAATGGTATATTCTGAGCTCCATTCCATCAGTAGGTATGATTGTACCAACTGGAGGTCCTTGGTCCCCTAGAGGGTCAAGGGACCCTCTACCCTGGGTTATGCTGAAGATATGTTCACATACTTTTCTTGCCCCTTGGCTTCTTTTATGAACCTATGCAAACCATTCTCCTCTTTCTTCAGATTTATTAAAATAAAATGATTGGGTTTTATCTTTCATGTTCCAGTCCTGCTTCTGCAGGCTTTTGCCCAAGTCATTTTACTTAAACTTGAGTATTTTCAAATCTGCTTACCTTCACCCTTTATGAAGTCTCCTTGGCATTTCTGCAGATGACTAATCTTTTTTTTTAGTCAGAGTCTCATTCTGTTGCCCAGGCTGGAGTACAGTGGCACACTTATGGCCCCTGCAGCCTCAACTGGCTGACTCAAGAGATCCTTCCACCTCAACCTTCCAAGTAGCTGGAACAATGACTAATCTTTTCTAGAATAAAGGGCAAAAGTTGCTTCAAAAGTTCATAGCAACTCAACTCTCAAATGCTAAATTTCTAAGACAGGACAGAGCAAGGGTAAAGAAAGACAACTTGTTCTACTAGGGTTAATATACACCTGACAGGGAATATTTTCATCTGTATGTCTATAAGTTCTTTCCAGGAGTAAATGACAATAAAAATCACAAGGCCACAGAGACAGATACAAGCAATACTCTGTAATCATTGCTTCTTTCCTATTTTACCTTTTTCTAGGCATGAAATGGTAATCTGGAAGGGGATTTTGAAAGGTGAGCTAAGGAATTTAACCTAGGGTTAAGTTACTTCAGAACAAAAATCAGCCAATGAAAAAAATGTCGTGAGTATTACCAAGAAACATTTTAGGAAGAGATGAGTTATATGATGTAATATGCAGCAAAGTGACATCTTCTCCCATCTTATTGCTACCCCTGGATTTAATGTTTTCCTATTGTGTGAAAATGATGTCTGAGGTATTGCATAAAAGGCTCTGTGTTCTATGATTTAGCCTATTTAGAATCTAGAAAAAGGAGGAATCAAAGAAAGCAAGATTATAAGAGACTGAGAGAACAAAATATAGGAGTGGGTAGTCTGAGAATTAGAATACAAGGTCCATGGATTCACAGGAATCTTGGAGAACATTAGTGGAACTTTCCACACATGACAGGATAGGTTTTGAGCTGATCTTATTTGGATTGCAAATTCAATACTGGATTGTATGAACAATAAACTGTGAAAATTTGGCAGTGGTTTACTAAGTAAGCAGGAGGATTTTTAATCAGCATGTCAAAGAGAAAATCTTTTCTGCACCAATGTAGACAATTCTGATATCCTGCTGTATGCCCTACATTGTTCTTGACCCCTGTCTTTGTGTATTGGAATGAACTGATATCATGTAAGGGAATTTTTTAAAAATAGGATACAAAGTAAATTCTTAACCAATATGTCTTCAAATGCTAAAAGTTCACTTTCAGTAGAAATGTTTTCTGTTTATTTTTGTGAACACTTACACCCTTCAATATTCTGCAAATTGTTGATTGTCTACTTTTCTTAATATTCCTAAGCATGCCTGACTTTTGTTTACTTTTCCTTAAAGTTCTCTAGCAACCTTTGTCTTGCTTTCTTATCTGTTTCTACTTTGCTACAAAACTCCTTTGTTTCTTAATTATAGTGCAAAATAAATAAAAAATATTCCAATGTCCCCTCTAACTTACCCCCACAGAGTAGAAATGTGAAAGTCATGATACTTCCTGTGTTAAACCTGTAAGTGCCATTTATCCATCAAGAGTCAGTGATTTATAACTTTATGCTGAATTTTGAGTTTTTATTTTTAACTTTGGCTAGTAGGTATTTGGTGCTTTTGAGATCTGCTTTGCATGGGAAAGAGAGATGATCAAAGCTTTTAGTTAGTTATAAAATGTTTTTATCCATTTGTTGTATAGATGTTAGATGTTATAATAAAACTTCTGTTTTCACAGTTGCAACAGAAATGACCATTTTCCTTTAGTGAGACTTTTTTTAATCATGTAAAGTGAGTGGGGTATGTGTCTTGCTATAGGTGGATTTGATCACACAATTTCTAATAAGGCACAGCTATATGAGTAAAATGCTAAGGGGTGTGTGTGTGTGTGAGTGTGTGTGTGTGTGTGTGTGTGTGTGTGTACCTGGTAAGAGAGTACCAGGTTATAAGGGCAGAGCAGAGTGATGGTTGGGGGAGTTGGGGCTCCATGGAAGCCTCTACATTGTGCTTTCTTGCAGTGGAGAGCTGGAGGAAAATAAACTGTTGCCTGTTGCCTTAACGACCAGCATTGCTTATGACCTTCACTGAATGTCTCTGCATTTTTTAGCAACATTGCTGAGTAGGAGGAAGGCATGGATTGGGGAAGCATATTCTTGGAGACTATTGTGCACAGCCTAAATAACTATCATAATGCATAAGTGTGAAAACACACACACACACAAAGCTGCCTAATTTTAAGATTTGAATTGAAAGAGAAATCTGGTGGCATCAACTAAGGCCTTTGGCTCTAGGGTTATTGAAAAGGTTTTGTGTAGGAAGTGCTGATTGGTGTGATTATGGGTCCAGAAACCAAGCTGCCAGCTGTGTCTATGGATGTGCAGTGCTTGTACCATCTTACCTGGACTCTCAGAGCAGGGACCAAATGAACACTAGGGACTAGGAAATACACCCTGTTTCATTGTCATTGAAGTGGAATAGGAAAATATCTAGGCCAAGAAATAGTGACTGAAACACTGACCCATGGCTTCCCAGAATCCTGTTGCTTCACCTCTCTCTGTCACATAGAATTGAAGTAGTTAATGAGCAGTTCCTATGCTCACCTAAATAAGTGGCCTTGGTCTGACCCTGGCCAATTGCATATAACAAGCCTGTTTCCCATTCATTCTCTCTTTTCCATTTGGCAATGATTCAGTCTCTGCCTGAGTGGCATCTAAGAATGATTTCTAAGCTAAGTCAGAGTATCCTGTGGCTAGAAATGAAGAAACAAACATTAGATAACATTCTGATATGGCTTTCCTCACTCAGGTTGTGGACATTTGATGTTTCTTGAATAATTATAACAAGACTATTACAAAAGATGACTTCACATGTATTACTCATTCTAAACTTAGATGTTTGACTGTTTTTAAGAATTGCAATTGTGCACAAAACTGTTGAATTATTTTCTGCTTTGAAGGAGAACTCATACTCATAAAACACTGGAGCTTCCACGTGTATACACAGAGGTATTTTCATTCTCACATAGGCAAATGGGCATATTGCACGAAA
This sequence comes from Carlito syrichta, assembly GCF_000164805.1. Taxonomy (NCBI): domain Eukaryota; kingdom Metazoa; phylum Chordata; class Mammalia; order Primates; family Tarsiidae; genus Carlito; species Carlito syrichta. The sequence goes on from NW_007253042.1 coordinate 208,370, forward strand.
AAAAGGAATCTAAAGCTGATAGAAACAGTATGGAATAGGAATAGGACACAGAAACCAAACTTCAAATATGAGGAAACACACAGTCACAAGATCCATGTGACCCAACTGAATCAGACTTTCTCCTGCATGAACTACAGACTTAGACATTTTGGTCAGTTACAGACCTTGGTGAGAAAGACTTTTCTAAGGATGCTATCTTCACTGTTTTGACTCCTTTTAACAACCACTAACTTTGAGGGATCCATGGATTCTAGTGAAAAAGCTAGTGGTCAATACTATTTGATGCAGAGTCTTTCATTAATTCATTTATTCAACAAATAATGATTTGTGATAGAAACAGGGTCATAAAATGTTAGCCAAACAGACATGAGCCCCATCCTCTAAGAGCTTAGAGTCTAGAGAAAGAGATTGACATTAAATAAACCAACACATGAAATAAATACATGATTATCAAACATATTAACTGTACAACATATACATTTGTACCAAGAACACAATAATACAGATTTTTAAGGTACTACCAAAAAATTCCAGATATTCCTTTTAAATCAAAAAAGGGATATATGTGATATTAACTTTTACTTCTTTTTCAATAATTATTCTCCCCCTCTTTCTCACCAATAGAGATTTTCATTAGGCATATGACTGCCCAGATAAACAGTACATTTTCAAACTTTCCTTGCAGACAGATATGGCCTGGTAACTAAGCTCTGGCTAACAAAATGTGAGATAGAATGCTGTGTTCAAGTTGTGGGCTGTTTTCTTAAGAAGAAGAATGTATTCCTCTCTTTTTCTTCTTCCTTCCTTCTGGCTGAAAGAGTTTATACAGTAGGACTTAAAGAACATCATGGGCCATGACATGGAAGCCACATATTGAGGACGACAAACTAACAAGACCTAACACTACTAAACCACCATACTATTCTCAAATCATTATCCTGGACATTTATGTGAGAGAGAAATACAATTATCTGTTGCTTGCATCACTGTATTTTTTTTCTTTGTTATGGCAACCACAACTGTCCTGACGAATAGAATGTTTCTTCTCCTATTGATATCAGTTGGAAAAAATTTCCAATGCAAGAAAACAAAAGGGACATTTTTCCGAGAGAAACTTGGTCAAAGTGTTCTCACATTTCTAGATTTGTATTTCTCAGCACAATTTTAGTTTAATGCTCAATAATATATACAAATTCTATTTGACTTTATGTGTACAGTGTTCAAAAAAGGCAAAGCAAATCTGTGGTGTTATAGATTATCATAGAGGAGGCTAACAATCCCCAAACAGCTCCATCTTCTAATGATATTGGAGAGCTGGGAGTAATAAGATACTGGGAGAAGGGCTGAGGAATCAGGGGAATGAAGAGGTGGATACTAGAGAACCAAACTGAGTCCTTATATAATCTGGTTATTCAGGGCTGGCTGTGAGTGGTGAAGAACTTTAAGTAAGTCATGACATCCAGGAATTAAAAGAAATCTCAGACGCTACATCTACTTTGTATAAGAATGTTTCATCTCTTTCATTCCATTCTTGGGAGAATTAACCTCACTGGACAAACCTAGAAGCATTAAGTCAATTTAATCTTCATAAAAATTACATTATAGGATAAATCCTTAAAATGTTTAACTTTTCAGTTGAAAGGGTATTTTATATATTCCAAATTGACTGCACCCAGAAAGGCTCGAATGTGTTTTACACTGAATACTGAAGGGGAAATAGTTTAGGAATAGGAGAGGATATCTCAGAATATGGGCATGAATTTCTCAAAGCAGTTTAAGTGATATTCTAGATCACAAATAATGGATCAAATTGTTCACTTTGATGTGTATGTCTTTTTCACTGACAGTTCTTATGATTTTATAGAGTAGCTACAGATACCACAAGAGACATCTTTTTCACTAAGAAAAATGAGCTGAGAATGGAATCTACCACATTTATCTACACCATGTATTTGAGAAGTTTTATAAGGTTAAAGAAGAAAATATATTAACAACAGGGTTTTCATTGCTGAGTTTTGAACACAACAGTCATATAACCATAAGAAGTGTCTGTACCCATATCTCAAGAGACAATAATCTTAAATTTCCATTGTATATTTTATATGAATTTAATGTACTTTGTCTCATATCCTCATCATCTCTAGTTATCGATGGTCAAGTCCTTGTATCATCTGCTTTATCTACTTCTTCTCTCCTAATTTCTCTTACTATCCCTTTCAACTTTTTCCTTTGTGTGTTCTGGATTGTATGACCAATGATCATTTAATTCTCATGTGTCAACTCCTTCTCTCCACAGCTTACCTTAATTGAAGTCTGATTTACTCCAAGGGATAAAGCTTACTCAACAAATCCTTCAAGAAGTGGAAAATGATCATTATGCCAGTTTATTTAGGTGGTCTCTGATTACTATTGCTTGTTTTAGACCAGTAGTCTTTTGATCTTATAAAAGACAAACAAAAACAAAACAAATCTTTTTTTCAAGTCTCATAGTCTATCTATTTTCTACCATTCTTGGTCTCTATTCTTCTAGCTTCTTTTCCATGATTCCACCCCAAATTCTGTGATAATTCTACATAACTTCAGTTCCACGTAGCTGACCAGCACAACGTTCTAATTTTATTATACTTCGACTTTGTTGACCACTTGTGCATTTTCACTCAACTTTACTGCAGTTTTCAGTACTCATATTAATAATGAAGTCAACTTTGTCATCTCTTAAAATGTTCATTTCTTACATAATCTCACGTTAAATGGCAAATTTTCATTTTCTAAGCACAACCACAATTGAAATCTTTCAATATTCTGATTCTTTTACTTTTCAGTACATTATTTTTGGTCTCATTTATCTACTGGTCCCTTAATTTCTCTATTTCTCCCTATATCTGTCTTGTATTTTCAGGGAAGAAATAAGGGATCAAGAATTCCAATGTAAACGTAGTAAGCCTGAAAATTTTTTGGTAGAAATTCAACTAAAGATATTTATAAACAGTTTAGAGCTCACAGGATAAATCTGGGCTAGAAATATAATTTGGGAATATTCAGCTTAGAGGTGCCATTTAAAGACATAAGTCTGGATGAAATCAGTAGGAAGAAGTTGTTGACAGTGAAGATGAGTTTGGAAGTAATACTGAAATACTGCAATATTTATAAGTCTGGTAGAGGAGAAGTCAGCAAGGGAGTCTGAGAAGAAGTGACTAGTGAGCTGGAAAGTAACCAGAGGGCTGTGTGGTATCGTGGAAGTTAAGAGGAGAGAGTGTTTGAGGAAGAATGCAGTCTACTGTGTGAAATACCTTCTTTCATAACATAAAATGAGGCAATATGCAAATCCTTAGTGAAAAAACATTCTGGTAAAATGTAAAGCTAGAAACCAAATTAGAATGAGTAAAAAGTGAATAAAAAGTAAGGAATTTAAGCTTTGAAGGAGAACAGAAAAATAGTGAAGAATATGGCGGATCCAGAGAGTTTGTTTGTTTTCTTTCTTTTCTTTTCTTAAAAGATGTGAGATAGAAAGTATGTTTGAATTATGGGTATGTTTAAATATTTGTATGGGAATGTGAATAATCTAGTGGTGAAGGAAAGATATATCATGCAGTAGAGAGAAGAAAAACACAGAGGAGCAAAGTGCTTGAGAAACCATTTGAGGATGGAATTCAGTATATAGGTGGAGATATTTTTTTTTCTTTCTCTGGGGAAAGGAAAGTTTTTACATTGAATTAGGAAGGGCAGAGAGGCAAGCTGTTTTTTCCATATTGCCAATGAGAGTAAAAAAGGAATTCTCTCTAATAGGAAATTTTATTAACAAAGTTATAAGGTAAGTTTCAACTTAAAGTGAAAAGAAAAGTAGAAATGGGAATTTGGAGGCAAGTAGCATAAAATAAAATATTCAGAATGGGAGGAAGCAAATTTATTGAAGGAGGTAGTAGAATTTTAGTAGTAGTCAGGACCCAATGAGTTTATGGTCATGAATTAAAGTGATACCAGTCAGGCTGACTGCATGGTTTTGTACAACCTCTCTCTCACCCCCAGTACCATTTAGCTGCTCCTGCATAGACAAGACAAGGAAGCTAAGGGGGGCGGTGAAATAACTAGAGGCCAGGCATGGTGGCTCAACCTGTAATCCCAGTACTTTGGGAGGCTGAGGCGAGTGGATTGCCTGAGGCCGTGAGTTTGAGACCTGCCCAGGCACCTTGGCGAGACCTCGTCTCTACATTAAACCAAAAAGTAGCACATGCCTGTAGTTCTGGCTAGTCGGAAGGCTGAGGTGGAAGCATCACCGAAGCCTAGCAGGTTGACGCTGAGGTGTTTGTGAGTGTGCCACTGCACTCCAGCCTGGGCAACGGAGTGAGATTCTAACTCAACAACAACAACAAAACAAAAGTATAATGAAGAGCAAGAAGTAATTGATCTATGGGTGATTGTAATGGTGACCTATGAAAGTCTAGAAAGATTACTAGCACATCCAAACATAAAACTCAGTTCATCCTTTTCTTCATCTAATATCCTTTTTATTTATAGTTTTAGCCTGGAACAACCATTTACTGTTTTCAGAATTTTTTTTTATGACTTTAAGACTTATTTCTTGATTACAGCAATCTTCCTAAAGGAAGAGACCTCATCCTATTTTGTTTTTGATTCGTCCTAAGAAGAGGCCTACTGTAAGTGCTCAATAAGTATACTGAATTCGTGGACTGGGAATGGTTATGGCATCTGAACTCCTTCAGAAGTTTTACATTAAAATTATGATCCTACTGCCAGAAACTTATCCCGAGAAATATTTGTTTAGTGTGAGTATTTACAGATACAGTACAGTAATTTTAGTGGGATTTTAATTTAGGCTTCATGTAATATTCCCAATCCATCTGTTAATTGCACTGATTACATCCTCTGGCTGATTACACTGAAAATTGCTATCCATGCCTCAGGTCAGGCAATGAGAAAGTTGTGGGTTGAGTTGTGAGGGAGGATAAATCGGTGTAAATTGAAGTAACAAGCAACTGAAAATAAAGGCAGGGGATGTTTGGAGAGAGTGAGCTGATTAGTTACCATGCTGAGCATTTTGCCTTCAACAAAATTTAACTCTGTGGGCAGACTGAAAGACTAAACTGCTGACTTACTGTGATACCACATTGGCCCTTGAAGTGAAGTTACCAACTCTTTAAATTTTATTTTATTTTATTTTTAGTTTAGCTAAGGAACACGCCTATAAGTCCATCCATGAAGAGTGTTTTTCACTGCAATTGCTGTTCTCAAATTATTATTTAAATTCTCAAAGGGTGAGTCACTTAACTCTAACTTGATCTTGAATGTACAGTGGAATCCTCTATGTGCTAGGTAGCAGTATAGTGACAGACAGGGTTTAAAGAAAGTTCCATTTAGGCTTGAGTTTTATTTGAGTATTATCTTGAGTCTTGAGTATTATCTTATCTCTAGGAAAAAGGAAGTTGAAAGGAGGGGTGAGAAACCAGTAGTTGAAATAAGGGTTCTTTTAGGTCTGGTGTAGTCTACCAAATATAAGAGCAAAAAGCCCATAAATGGAAGAGTGAAAAAGAGAAGACTGATCATTTAAGCAAATCTGTATTTAGCTGATGAAATACACTAAGTCTCTTTAAAGTGGCATGTATATCTGCTTAGGGCTCTGTTCTAGTTGGTATTTTTAGCAGTGACTGGGATAACAAAGTACAGGACCTGCTTATCAAATTTTCAAAAGTCTAATTTGTGAGGGATATCGAATATTCTGAATAACAAAATAAAAATTCAAAACTGTCAGCTGAAACAGTGAGCTGAAGCTAACAAGCTGAAAATCAATGGGAATAAATGTGAAGTCTCACACTTAGACTAAAACATCCATTGCACAAGACAGGTTGGGGGAAATGTAATTTAATTGCAGTTTATGTAAAAACAAGCATTGATTGTTGGCACAATTTATGACGAAAAACAGAATGATCCTACCCTGAGTTAATAGAAATATAGCTTCCAGATGGTGAGAGGTAAAAATCCAAATGTACTCTGTGTTGATTAGATTACATCTGGAGTCTTGTGTTTGGAAATAGCCAATATATTTTTTAAAAGTCATTGAAAACTAGATGGTAATCGGATGGTGAAAACGTTTGTACACCACCACAGAAGATGATTAAACAGGGAAAGGAAGGAATATTTCATAAGGATACCACAGTCATCATTTTATTTGAAGATTTTCCATGTGGAAATGAAATTAGAACCTGTCTCCAAAGCCCAAAACTTTCTTCATAAACTGGACTTAAATTGGCGGCCAAACTAAGGAAGTATTTTAACAACTAAAGCTAGTGGAGAATGAAAGCTGCTTTGTGGAACAGGCAACACCTTTCTAGAACAGAGCCTGGAAGACGAATTGGTAAGACAGACGGAGAAGAAACACTGGCATTCAGCAGGGGTTTGGCCTGCATGTACATGATCTCTAAAGCCTGTGACTCTATGAGAGGGAAATGGATTTGGAAAGTTACATCTTTACAGTGAAAATGTGTTGCTTGGTATTAGCCATCCAGGCTGCTGAGTCCTACAACGCACCGCACTGTGTGCTTTTGATTAGCTCATCCTTGTCTGACGGACAGGTGTTGTTCCCAGGGAAGCTGGCTCAGCTTTCTTTGTTTTGGTTACTTTGAAGCAGAAGGATTAATCCCCTCTGGAGATATTTGCTTGTTTTTGCTGTCAGAGCAGTCACACTTTTCCCTTTGTATCTCTTAGCTTGTTTTTTGAAGTTTAGCTTCACAGAAAAATAGGCCTTGTGTTTCCTTGGTGATTCACTGAGTCTGAGTGGCCCCTCCTCCACCTTCCCAATCAGCCACTGATGGCGTCTTTATACTGGTTTGCACTGTGACCTTTGCTTTTGGGGCCAAAACTTAAAAATTTCTTGCAAAAATTATCTGTCAGAAGTCAAGACAAGTCAGAGCCATTATTTTTTCTTTCTTGTTTTTTCCTTTAAAAAAAATTTTTTTTGAGATGTCATCTACATGAAATAAATTAACTTTAATGTAAGTTTATGTTTTAAAAATCAATGCTTTTGTCAGAGATAAATTTAGTGACTCTATATTATCCAATTTGATAAGGGGACTAATGGTCTATGTATAAGGTCTTTGCCATTTTAGGGCCATGGAAAATTGCCCTTTCTGGTCATTCTTCCATAGGGCTCCTTTTTCACAATAGGATTATTATAAGGGCATGGACTTGGAAACACGTTTATTTACTTAATAAAATGGAGTTAAATGTTATAAAATCTCAAAATAAAAAAAGCTACAAACATATATGTCTGCTTTATTACTTAAGTGCATTCTGTTAATTTCATATAAAATGGAGAATTTAAATCAAATGTAAATTTTCCCTGAATAGTATCTGGCTCAAGATAATAAGAACACAAGACATAGACTGAGAGAAAATATTTGCAAAAGATATATTTGATAAAGGACTGCTACCAAAAATTTACAAAAGACACAATAAGAGTAAGAAAACTACCCAATTAAAAAATGGGCCAAAGATCTTACCTGACACCTTACCAGAGAAGATATACACATGGCAAATAAGCATATGAAAAGATACTCCACATAGTATGTAATCAGGAAAATATGCATTAAAACACAATAAGATACCACTACATCTGTTGGGAGAGCCAAAATCCAGAACACTGACAACACCAAATATTGGCAAGGATGTGGAGCAACAGGAAATCTTATTCACTGCTGGTGAGGATGCCAAAGTGTATAGCCATCTTGGAAGACAGTTTGGCAGTTTCTTACAAAATGAAATGTAATCTGACTATATGATCCATCAATTACACTTTTTGGTATATACCCAAAAGAATGAAAAACTTACCTCCACACAAAAACCTCCACACAGATATTTATAGCAGCTTCATTCTTAATTGCCAAAACTTAGAAGCAACCAAGAGGTCTCGTTGGTGAATGGATAAATAAATTGTGGAACATACAGACAATAGAATATTATTCAGCGTTAAAAATAAATGAGCTATGAAGATGTAAAAAAGCATGAAGAAATCATAAATGCATATTACTATGTGAAAGAAGCCAATCTGAAAAAAAACCACACACACATATTGTATCATTCCGACTATTGACATTCTGAAAAGGCAAAATGATAGAAGCAATAAAAAGATCAGTAGTTGCCAGGGATTTGGGGACATGGATGAATAGGCAAAAGACAGAGGATTTACAGGGCAGTGAGCATAGTCTGTCTGATATTGTAGGAGTATGTACATGCCATACATGTCATTATACATTTTTTCCAAATCCATAGAATGCGCAATACTGAGAATGAGCTCGAATGTAAACTGTGGGCCTTGGTGATTATATATAGTTATGTAGGTTCAGCAATTGTAACAAATGTACCACTCTTGGGGGCATGTTGATAATGATAGAGCCTATGCCTTTGTGTAGGAAGGGGATATATAGGAAATCACTGTATCTTACTCTTAATTTTGCTGTGAACATAAAACTGCTCTTAAAAAGTCAAATCTTTTTTCAAAAGGTATATGGCTAGTTTGTAGCCATTTTTCACTGTTATGTCATATACTTGGAATGAAAAGGCCCCATAGGCCTTGCTATTTGAAATGTAGCCCATGGACCAGACTCGGTGACATCATCTAGGAACTTATTAGAAATTCGAGAATCTCAGACTCTACCCCAAGTTTATTGTATCAAAACCTGCACTTTAACAAGATCCCCAGGGAATAAATATACACATTAAAGTTTGAGAAGGACTGCTCTAGAAACTAAAAACTTGCAGATATCCAAGACCTAAAATGCAGATCTAGCTTCAAGTAGACATCACTATTTTAATGACAGCATTTCAGAAGGACTGTCACACGCAAGTCATCTCCTAATATGTTTTCTAGATAAGGGAGACATATTCGGTGCAACAGTCCACAAATTCCAGGGCAAAGAGCAAATTTCCTAAAAGTTCTTGATTCCACATGGAATACTCTCCTAATTTGGGGGAGATCTTTTGTTTTCATTGCCTTACTTACTTTTGCAATGATGTTTTCACTTCTCTCCCATACTCTTATGGTAATAGGTCCTTTGGGCTTTCCTGGTGGGTAAAAGATGTGTTCCTTCTTTCCTCTGGAGCAACTTAGAGAAGACCAACAGGAAGTCAATGGGGAAAAGGAAACATGAAACAAAGAATACAGAGCAAAATATTTTCTTCACAGGTCATTGGTGTTCCAGACCAGTTCATCAAGGTTAGAAGCCTTCTATGGATTTGGGGCTCAAAGTTCTAGTTAGAAACAAGTGTTTATACCTGGTATATTTTCTATGTCAATCTCCATTGAATACCTAGCATGTGGTAGGTGTTTGAAAGGATTCAGGAGACTGGGACTTGGCAACAAAACACAAATCACATCCGAGCTCCATCCTCCTAAGAATTTCATTCAGGTTATATGATAATTATCCTTGCAAGGTGCGGGGCAGCATATTAAGCGGATCTTAACATCTCGCATTAGTGAATGATTTGAGGGCTGTTGTTAACAGAGTTAGAAAGTGGAGGCATGATGACTCTATCACCCAAGGGAAAATAGTAACCAGAGAACAAAAGAAGGAATCATTTTCTCAATGGGTCAGCTATAGAATATGCCCTGATTGTACTTTGTATCTAACCTACTCCAGAAAAGAATAGCAAGAGAAGATAGAATTAAGTAAACTACTGTTTAAAACAAGCCTTAAATTCATTATCTGTATTGTGCATGAGTGCAGTCTAAAATGTATTGAAATTTTAGAAGATAGAATGTTGTAAGAACAAAGGATTATAAACTCAGAGTGAAAGATGTAATGTATTTTTATTTCCTGTTTGACTCAGTAGTTTTGCAGAAGTAAGCTTCAGCTTTTTCTTGTTTAAAATAAACTCATAATGACATAAGGTCATTTTGATAATCTGATGATATAATGCATGTAGAAATAGTTGGTAAACTGAAAAAGACAGCTCGGATATTATATGTGCACTTAAAAACTTATATTAGAGCCGGGTTCGGTGGCTCAGCCTGTAATCCCGCGCCTTTGGGAGGCTGAGGTGAGTGGATTGCCTGAGCCCGCAGGTTCGAGACCCGCCTGGGCAGCGAGACCTCATCTCTACAATAAATCAAAAATCAGCCGGGCGTGGTAGTGCATGCCTGTAATTCCGGCTACTCGGAAGACTGAGGAGGAAGGATTGCCGGAGCCCAGCAGGTCGAGGTTGCGGTAGCCGGGAGCGGCCACTGCACTCCAGTCTGGGCGACAGAGTGAGACTCCAATTCAAAAACAAAAAAACAAAAAAAAACATATATTAGTTATTCTCTCACTTGCCATTTTCTCAGTGCAGGTCAACCCTGATTATAAGCTAAAGTGTGAGATGCAACATCTATTTAGACTTCATTTTGTTATTTATTGAAATCTACAATTGATGGAAAAACACTTTCTCTTAGCATTTATCTCCTCTTTCAATGCCATCCTCTTGCCCTGCTTATTCTTAGACTATTCTAAAAAGTTCCCTCTTGTCTCTTGGTGTTTACATTCTTCAAATGCTTGTAGACAGTCTTCATACGCCACCTCAGTTGTTGCTTTGCCAAGCTATACAGATTTAGTCCTTTTCATCTCTCCTCATAAGTCACTGCCTCCATTTCTTTAATCATTTTTCTTGCTGTTCTCTGAATTCCATCCAATTTGTTGATATCTTTCTGGTATAGAGGTGCCAAGAACGGAGTGTACAGTGTGATTAAGAAGCTGTGTCCATCACTTCTCAGCCAGATGGGATGGTTGTTACTTCAGAGGACACGTTGATTGTATATTGGGGGCTGAGATAAAGGAAAAAGAAGCAGTATATCTTGAGAACATAATTCTATAATTCATTGTCCCTAGGGAACATAAAATAAGCATTTAATTAAAAGATGTGTTTCTAGTTTTGTGACTAGCAGATGCTATTTGGGTGACAAAGGCAGAAAATAGCATCATTTAATAAGATAAGGAAACATAGTCACATAATGCCTTAAATCAGACCCTTTCTCACATTTGGAGAAACAATGGTAAACTATGAAAAATATTATCCTGAAAGATGCTTTTGGTTATTTTACTTAATATGAAAATTGACAGAAAATTTGGATCAAAGAATTTGAAACATTTAACATATTTATTGTGCCCCTATGCAGAAAATATCCAATTCATAAAATGTGCCCCACAAAAAAAGATAAATTCTGTAAATTTATATTTGTGTAGTTTCAGTTCAAGTTTTTTTAGGTTATGTTTCAAGATTTAGGTTTAGGTTTACTTGCAAGGTGAGTGAGAGATGAAAGTATGAATATTTGTTATGTAGGCTGCCCACAGTTAATATTCAGAAGCCAGTATTTTCTAGTGTATTAAACTGAAGCTAAATATAGATATTTCACCAGATGCTTTATTGAAGCTGAATTTCATTGCAGCTCTAATTTATCTTTAGCGTTTTGCTTTATGCTTATGTTTAAAGTTTTACTGTACTCATTGAGCTGTGCTTGATCATTAAAAATGGCAGCTATCTTTAATGAGATGCATGTCACCCTCTAGCAGGTGGTATGGTCTAATAGTCTGAGCATTGAATTATAAGTCAGTAAGGAAGTACTTCTTATATAGGACTACATCACAGAATGAGAAAACTACAAGTATCTTAAAAATGGAGTACCATTTGAAATGGGAGAATGAAAAAAACAAACCAAGTTTTCCTGAATAATAATCACTCTACTCCCTTAGTCCCTGAAAGGAGAAACCACAATTCACATATTGTGATTATGAAATCTAGCAAAAGTTTGATCAATAAAGTACTGACATCTTTAGATAATTCATCTCTGACTTTGTACTGTAAGGAAAAAAGTGTTTGTTATTACAATGAATATGTGTTTTCTAGCATGAAAGCTACCAGAGAATATAAGTATGCATTCCCTTACCTCTTAGAATCCCAAAAACATTTCTGAGGTTGTGCTGGTCTACGTACTACCCAAACTTTTAGTAATGGTGACTCTTAGATATAGGCCTAGTCAGAGTGCAGAGTTTCATTATGGAGCCGCATCTTCTTTTTGATACTTTTATCCTAATTTCAGGTTTTTGGAGATCTCAAAAGTAAAGTCCAGATTTATAGGCACAATTTACAAAGCTCTGTTAATTGAATTCATCGGAGTGAAGTTTTGGGTTTTAGCTCATCCAGCCAGGGACCTTGAGAAACACCTTTGAGTCTGTGCTCTTCTAACTCCCAGGGTAGTTGGAAATATCTAAGGGGCTAATAGTAAGGGAAGTTCTATATAGAAAGGCACAATAACTCATAGTTTTTCATTGTGTGATAAAGATAATCATGGGACCTTATATATTCTTTCATCTTCACTCTAAGGTTTATTCCTTTAAAAAATGTTAGTTTAGAAATATTCAACTCTGCAAACATGTTAGTTTTTCCAATAAGTTTGCGTAGTAAATGGGAAAATAAGTTGCACTGCTTGAAAAGTAGTACTTATTTTTAGAATTTTATTTCATGTTAGATTTTATATTTAAAATTTTTAAAAAATTTTAGTAAAGAAATTGGGGACAAACAATTATTCTAGTCCCAGCTGAGACTATGTTATTTCATTAAATGGTTGTAACCCAAGTGCATGGTCACCATCACTTTTCTGGTCACTCTCCCTTAATATAATATTTTTATAAAAAGGGGTTTGTTTTACTTCATCTCCCATGTCTTCATTTTGACTGTCTCTTCTTCATGGTGTTTTCTTTTCTCTGTCATTGCTTGCTTCTCCTTCGTCTACTGCACACTTGTTGCAAGTGTGTCAGGGAAATTATGGGTGACAGATCCTTTTTGGAAAAGCTGAAACTATCAAAATGACCTCTACAGAGAAAGTAAAATGCAGAGAAGATGTTCTGTCATTTTGCCCTTGTGGAAATAGTAATCAAAAAAATTATATGAGCATTTACACTCTACTACCTAAACCTTGAGAAATTATTTTAAAATTAGAACTATGTAAAAAATTTTAATTTTGTTCTAAAATGTTCATTGTTTAAGAGAAATGTGCTCAAGAAGTTTAAGTTTGCCTTTGCATGATCTGTGGGTGCAGCCTAATTGCTTTCTTGTTCCTTGATCTTCCTGCCACTAGGAGAGGCCCTTCTTGTTTAAACCACTGTCAAATATATCTCTACCCACACCAGAACATATGATCTCCTGCCTACGGGAGTTGCTCTTACCATCTTTCTACCTTTAGCAGGATATATTTCCATGGCTTAAGTCTGAAAAACTCTGGAATCTGTTCCCAGAGGGACAGCTCAGGGAGTATTTTGGTAACTTTTCTCTAACAGAACAATCTAGGGTATCATGGAAACTTCCTTTGTGGTCCCCATGAGGTCACCAATTAATTCATCAATATATTTCTGGGATTCTTTTTCAGCATTTGTTAGTTAATTGCTAAATCACATGCCCAGAAACATATACACACAGATACCAGTTCTACTTGCTTAGGAAGGAAACACTAATTCTCACAGACAGATCTTCTTAAATGAGAGTTCTCAAACTGGTAATCCCTTAGCCAAATTCAGCCCACAAATAGAATTTATTTGGCCTATACAATTTTTTGTTTATTTTTAGAAATTGAACCAACATTTAAAACTGGTACATTTCATATAAAATTCACATTTCTGGGTTTTCTTAATAACATACTAAGATCTACATTCACTAGACCTATAATTCTACATGGCAAGATTTGGCTAACCTGAGCAGGAACTGCTTCCTTTAGGCGGCTCATGATCTTCCCGCAACCACAGTCACTACCAGTTCCTGTTACTCTCCCAACACGGAAGTTAGTCATCACTACATTACTTTTCTTATTTCTGGTCCATTTCAATTATTAACATTATCTGCCTTTCTCATAGACTCTGGTTAAAATCCATACTTCTAAGCTGTGGAAAATCAATTAAATGTTCTAATTCCTAGATAAGCCTTTTCAGTGGCAGAGTTCAAACTTATGTTTTCCTCCATAAAAAACCGTATGTTTTGGGACCATAACATTTAATCTTTCTGAACATCATCTTTCTTTTTTTTTTTTTTTTTTTGAGTTGGAGTCTCACTCTGTCGCCCAGACTGGAGTGCAGTGGCTGCTACTGGCCACCGTACCCTGGACCTGCTGGGCTCCGGCGATCCTTCCGCCCCAGCCTCAGCCTTCCAAGTAGCTGGAACTACAGGCACGCGCTACCACGCCCGGCTAATTGTTTGATTTATTGTAGAGATGAGGTCTCGCCTGCCCAGGCGGGTCTCGAACCCGCGGGCTCAGGCAATCCACTCACCTCAGCCTCCCAAAGACATGGGATTACAGGCTGAGCCACCGAGCCCAGCTGAACCTCATCTTTCTTATCAAAACAATAAAGAGTGGGACTGTTCATTTCCCAATTTCCCTGCACACCGAACATATGAGTTATATTAAACCCCTACTATGTGCCAGACATTGCTCTTGGTACAAGTGGAGAACCAGAAACAAAATGCTCTACCTTACAAAGGGCAAGGTAGTTGTAAAACTTAAGTGAGCCATCTGTAATGGTTCCTGACACAGATGGCATAATCAGTAATTTTCATTTTTCATTTCCTACCCTATTCTTTTGCAAAACCAAGCTCTGAAACAGGAGAATATTTACTCCCAAGTTTCTTTATAGTTTGGAGGGGGGAAGCATATAAATTGCCACAAATAGAACTTTATGAATTTTTTAATAACTGATTGATATCCAAATGTTTGCTTCCGGTGTGCCCAGCTAGAATGAGGTAAGTTATGTAAATTGAGAATCAGTGCACAAGCACTTCCAACCATACTTTCCCATGACAACACACCTAACCTATTCTTTGTAAAATAAAGAAGCAACTCCCGCATTACCTGTATTTCAAAATTTTCCTATGGCTCTTGGAGCAATATCACAGACATTTTACTTTGTCTTTGTTTCCTCACATAAAAATTGTAAGGCAGAGTAAGATTCCTTTTCCTCTAAGTTTCTACATACTAGAAGTGGGGGTGGGAGTGGGTGATTTAAAAAAAAATGCTCGTATCTTCTTTTAATCATCATCTCTGAAAGAGAGAAGAGAGTTTAAACAGAATTAGGTTGCTGTGAGGAGATCTTCAAGGTATTCAGGAAGACTAACAATAGAATCACTTGTTTTGTCCCCTAAAGAGAGCGATCTGTGGGTAATTGAAAGAAGGAATAAGAAGCAAGACTCTGCTAGGCCTCTTATAGACGCTATTTTATTTTATTCTTAAGACACACAATCCAATAACAAAAATATAAGTAATAGAAAGTTAGTCCAAAAACCCCACAAAATTTAATTATAGTTTTGAATTACATATAGGAAGCCCATGTGAAATTAATTATATCCCACTACCCATTGTCACATGAGTGTGAAAGTGTTTGCTTGAGCTTTGTTCCATTTCAATCCAAAGTATACTTTCCTTGGTATCATGAAGAGCTATTTGATGTAGTGACACCTCCCTAGATAGCATCATGGGGGTAATGAAGAAGACATCCATTTCAGGCCATTCTTAAGATAGCACCGTAGGAGTAATGAAGAGGACACCCATTTCAGGCCTGCTAATAACTGGCTGCATGGCATGGGTTAAGCAAGTCACTTGCTATCTCTGGGCCTTGATTTCTTCTCTTATAAAATGAAATGGGGTTGGACTAGACTACACATAACACCCTTGCAGCTCAACAAAGCCAGTTCCTCAAGGGGTGTATGTTAGGTGTGTGTTTTGCAAGATATCTGATTGTCTACTCTTTCATAATAAAATTGGAAATATTCTGTATTGTCACAAAACTAGAGTTCTGTCCCCCTTCATATATTTGCCATTGATTTTAAAATCCTTCTATACATGGCTTGTCATTGGCACCCGCCTTAGGCAAGGTGATAGAAAATAACACAGGAACTGGAAAAGAGTGCCTACAGTTATAAGTCTCTTCTTTCATAACTCTGGTTCCAAAATTAATAGGAGTCTGCCTATCCCCACAGCATCTTCTTTCTCTGTCCTCTCCTCCCCTTAATCAGTAAGTTTACTTCCTCTTAGCCAGTTGTTTGATAACGAAGGTAGATTATTTCTGAAAAATGTGATACTTTATACTTTTATACTATAACTGTAAAAATTAAAGACTAGCTTTCAATTGTTTTTAGCTTGCAACAGAAGTAAGGTTTGGTCAGGCATGGTGGCCTCACATCTGTAATTCCAACACCTCGGGAGGCCAAGTCAGGAGGACTACTTGAACACAGAAGTTTGAGACCCATCTAGGCAACACAGCAAGACCCCATCTCTAACTGAAAGAAAGGAAGGAGGGGAAGGAGGGAGGGAGGAAGAGTAAGAGGGAGGAAGGTTTGGTAGGGAGAATGAGGAGGTAATTTCAAAGAATTCAAGCATTTGTAGAAGCCCACATTCTTTTTTTTTTTTTTTTTTGAGTTGGAGTCTCACTCTGTCACTCTGGCACACTCATGACCACCCCAGCATCGCCCTGCTGGGTTCACGGGATCCTTCTCCCTCACCCTTCCAAGTAACCGGAACTACAGGCATGTGCTACCATGCCCAGCTTATTTTTTATTTTATATCGTAGAGACAAGGTCTTGCCAAATTGCCCGGGCTGGTCTCGAACGTGCAGTCTCAGGCAATCCACTGGCGTAAGCCTCCCCAATTGCTGGGATTACAGGCTGAACCACCGAACCCAGCCGAATCCCACATTCTATAGATGATAGAACAAACACAGATTTTATGAATATAAAGCCCCAACAGAATGCTTGGCACATAGTAGGAATTTAGCAAATCATAGATCTTATTCTTGCTTCATAAGTCAGCCTTGCATGTTATATAATGTACTCAGATTCCTAGAAAGTTTGTTCTCCTTTAAAATCTCCTTAAAGTCTTTGAAACCTGGGACAATCTTTTAGAGTCTAACCTAATGTATTAATTCTACAAATGAAACATTATTTTGCCTTTCATATTCTCTTTCTCTGGATCTTGCTGCTCTCTTATTTTATTCTTTATTCCCATATTTTCTCTCACTCCTTCTTTTGACTTTGTACATCTTACAACTACAGAATTGCCATTTCCTAATATCTTTATTATCCAATCCACCTTGCTTGTGGCCATGGGTAAAGTATATTCTCTGGCTTGGGAGAAAGCCTCATAATGTGCAGAAACACCGTACCTGAGGCGAGGTAAGGATTTAAAACATTTTTTAATCTCTTCTTCCCCCGTGCCCCTCCTCTGTTCTCTCTTGTATCAAAGTCCTAAGAGTCAAGCAGTCTTTTTCCTTCAGTTTTCTTTTCTCTTGCCTTGTTTTATTTTATTTTGCTTTCTGTCAGCTTGTGGAAGACTGAGAAGCAGAGATGCACGAGGAGATCGCCTGATAACACGATAGCCAGAAAGCAGCAAAGGGGTGAGCGAGTGTTGAAGGCTGTTGCTGTATTTGTGCATTCTACTGGCATTCTTCCATTTAAATAAATGTATTCCTCGATTATTTGATTAATTTTTTAAATTTAGTCAACAGCCTGTGGTTGTATTTCCCTCCTCCTCCCCAGGTCTTTGTCTTTCTGCTCATTTTCTTCTCTGCTTTTTCTTACACTGTTCCTCTCTTCTGAATAGCTGTCCTCCATTTTCTTTACTTAATATTTATTTCAGTATAAATCTCCCTTATTTTACAAAGTTTTGTTAACTATAAATAATAATAAAACAGAAATTTTGTATTGCTTTGCAGGGTAAGATTTTTTTCCATTTTCACATTTTATCTGACCTTTGAAATAACACCATAAGGTGTGTATTACTGTCATTCCCATTTCACAGGTGAAAAATCCAAGTCCAGGCACCACATTATGTAGAATTATGAAGTATTTTACTGCTGATAATATACCCTTTGCACAAAACTATAGCTATCACAGTCTATATCAGTCTTTTCCTTTGCTGATTTATTTTAGCTCTTATACCTGTCATTGTGTAATTTAATATTTAATTATATACATTATAAGTTACTAAATATATATTAGTTTATTCAGCCTAATATGATTGTTAGCTACATGGAGATGGAGATTCTGTCTTAGGTCTGTCTTATTTCTCTTTAAGTACCTGACTCAGTATGGAACCATACATACTTAGAAAATATTTTGATTGATTGCTGAATTTTTAAAAAAAAATTATTCTATTCAAATCATTTTATATCTCCTTAGGTATCTAAAGAGATGGACAGATGGTAGTAGTGACGATACTGGTGATAGTTCTTTATTTGTTGTTCATGAGCTCTACTGTGATTTGAATGTATCCCCAAAAAACACGTATGGGAAACTTAATCTCCAATGCAAAAATGTTGGGAGGTGGGGCCTAATACAAGACCATTAGGCCATGGGCTCTACGCTTATGAATGGCATAATGCTGTTATTGCAGTAAAAGATCACTATTGCAAGAGTGGGTTCTTTATCAAAGAAAGAGTTTGGCCCCATTTTCCCTGTTTCTCTCCTGCCCTTCTGCCATTCACCATGGAATGGCATGGCACAAAAGCCCTCTAGATGCAAACCCCTCGATCTTAGACTTCCCAGACTCCAGAACTATAAGAAATAATTCTCTATTCTTTATAAATTAACTAGCCTTGGGCATTCTGCTATAGCAGCGCAAAGGAATCTAAGACAAACCACATCATCTTCATTTCTGCATGAGAGCTATGCATGTATTTCCTACTAGGATTTCCATTTCACAGATCTGAACCATGAAGCCAACAGTGGCAAAACCTCTTCTGCCAGAACTGCCCTTGTCAAAGTGATGACTGACGCCCTTTGGAATGCAGATAACACTCTCTATTTTGCCTACCTGTGTCAACCACAGCAATATTTACTCCAGTAAATAAGATTTTTAAAACTAAAGTCAAATGTTTAGAACACTACAAATCTGAGCCAGCTGAATGCCATTGTGTTATACTACTCTAGCCTTCTGTGCAATATGACATGTTTTTCATACCTTTTTTTTTAAACTTCTATTTTTTCTTTATTCTGGCAGAAATGGTTTGAAGGGAAAGTAAAGAACTGGCTTAAATGTTTTCCTTCCAGTAGGAGGAGTACCTCTTAAAGTAGGAAACAGGTGTTGAAGTGCTTCTCTTCCTTATCTTTAACCTACTCCCTGTTTTTTCCCCCCATCTCCCTCATTGGCAAGAGAGCCTGGTTTTTATGCATAAGATTTACAGGAAATGTTTCTTCCTCGGCTGCAGAAATATTTAGACAGCAGCAGAGACAGACTTGAATCCCCCACCCACAGCAGACCTTCTGGTACCATCCAGTTTTTCGCATGAAAGAACTGATGCATGAAGGATGTTTTTCAAAAGTTTGAAAATTATTTTTAATAATCACAGTACTCTTCCTTGGAGACTGGCAATCTGGAGATTTTTTTTCCTCTTAACTGGCTTGAATTTTCCAGAATTCAGTTGTTTTCACTTTTCTTTGTCAAGGGAGGGTAGGTCAGAAATCCTGCTGTAAGTTATCATGCAAAGTGTCTTTTGAAAGAGGCCGTGGCAAAAAGATGAAATGTCTACTCCACAGTCTATCTGGGAAACAGTGGTAGTGGAAGGAAGGCAAGACAGTTTATTCTTTCTGTAAAATCCAGGTCAGTATATAACATAATAGACTGAAAACAGAACAAATGATGTAACATTAGAGAGAAACAAAACTATTTCTTATAAAAAGAGAACTTGAAGGAAAACCAGAACACATATGCAATGAAGGTATCATTTTGAGGATTAGAGCTTTCTTAAACACAGAAAATGCTACTCTTGGTATCCTTAAGTACTCTTGGTACTCTTGTTTTTGGGGATAAGCAGCATCTTCTGGGAACTTCTTAGAAATGCAGACTCTTGGCCAGGTGCAATTGCTCAAGCTTGTAATCCCAGCACTTTGGGAAGCTGAGGAAAGAAGATTGCCTGAGTCCAGGGGTTTGAGACCAGCCTGGACAACTTGGCAGGACCTCGTCTCTACAATGAATCGAAAAATAAGCTGGGAGGGGAGTGCGCACCTGTAGTTCCAGCTACTTGGAAGGCTAAGGTGGAAGGATCGCCTGAGCCCAACAGGTCAAGGCTGCAGTGACTGTGAGCGTGCCACTGCACTCCAGCCTGGGTGACAGAGTGAGACTCAAAAAAAGAAATGTAGACTCTCCAGCCCCACCTTAGATCTACTGAATCACAACCTGCATTTGACAACATCCTGTGGGGGGGGGCTGTTTGTGTGTGATGCTGTGTGTGCTCTGTAGTTCATATATAATTTTATTTTTGATACACAGAAATTAGATCACTGTTTCTTCATTTCCTTGGGTTTAAGAGTAGCACACGCTAGGATGAATAGATTTCCATTTTTTTCCAAAATGCTAAAATTTGTTCTGTGTTGTCAGAACAATAAATCATTTACTTTCTGAGTTCTTTATGCTCAAGAAATAGTAAAGCAATTACTGACTCTGGTCACAAGATTAAACATTTGAAATATTTGCTGATACATTTTTCACCAAGAGATATCACCATTTTCTTTGCCAGTTATTGTGGGTTAACAATGAAACCCTATAACCTGATCTATTGTTTGTTATTACTTTACGATGAGAAAACGCAGTGAAAGCAACCGGAAAATACTCATCAACTGTTCTTCTCAAGTGCCGTGGAACCAGGTTTGTTCTGTATGTTATCATATAAAAAACACTCAAACCTGCTCTATCCTCTGAGGGTGTTGCTGTGACATGGAGGTCTTCCGAGTATATTATTCTCAGTATTCAGTTATAAAGTCTTGTTTATTGAAGGACTTACTCTGATTTGATATTAGAATAGGATAAACTCAGTATGCTTTTTCCTCTTGGTTGGTTACAGAGTCAAAATAAAATATATTATCTGGTGTATTAGGACAGCATATGATTAAAATAAAAATAAAATTCATTTTGGCTAAGTATATTCAACTCTGGGGGAATTAAAATTTCTATCATTCTGTCATGTCTACCACTGTGACTAAATTAGCTGCAGTGTCCCTAATTTAGTATTTTTAACTTTTAGTCATTAATTCTACAGCAGAAGAGTTGATCAATCTTGCAGAAATTTGAATTGGTTTTTAATAGAATAAAAATAATACCTCTATCTCTGTGGCAGGGGAATTCCATAAACACAGTAGGTGCTCAAAAGTACTTGTTTTATTTCTTAGATTATCAATAAAGATATTGAAATTCCACCCTGTTTAGCTGTTATATCTAAAATCAAAGAGACAGCATACAAAGGGACTTGTTTCTTTTCCCTAATATTGAAGATAATGCATCATGCTAGAAGAAAAATTCTAACATCAATGGTTCTTTAATCCATTTCTAAGAGATATGCCTTTGCCTAGAGCTATGTTGATTGACCTTCAGGGTAATTTTAAACTCTGAACACCACATCTGAATTGGAATCAAAACACACATCTTTCTTGCTGAGCACAACATTCTTTTCAATTCAACATGAATTTATCATGTGCCTAGCATTATCATAGGCAAGGGAAATGCTGAAGCTAGAGAGCATATGGTCCTTTCTCTCCACACAACATATATATTATTTCATACTACAGTTAGAGAGAATCTCAAAGAATACACAGAACAGAGGATAGCATATATAAATGCAGTCATTATCTGTGTTCACCAAGCTAGTTCTCCTCCTGACACCCCTCTTATAGCAAGAAGCACACCAGCTACCAAAGCCTCAAACTCATATTTCATCCTAAACTCTACCTTTTTGCTTCCCAATCAATTATCCAATCAATCATGAAATCCAGTTGATTCTAACGTCTTAATATTTCCCGGTTAAGTATCTTTCTTTCCATCTCTTACACTACTGCTTCAGATCGGCCTGCATTACCTTTAACTTGGACTATCACAATATTCTTTCAGCTTTTGACTCATCTTCCTGACTCTAACTTTCCAGCCAGC
This sequence comes from Carlito syrichta, assembly GCF_000164805.1. Classification (NCBI taxonomy): domain Eukaryota; kingdom Metazoa; phylum Chordata; class Mammalia; order Primates; family Tarsiidae; genus Carlito; species Carlito syrichta. The sequence goes on from NW_007253042.1 coordinate 230,307, forward strand.
CAGATTCTTAAAACATAGGTCTAAAATGGACACTCTCTTATTAATTTTCTCCCTTACTCATGAGACAAGGCCCAGATCCTATATTCTAGACTTAGGCCTCTAGTTTTGTCTCCATAAGCATAGACATGTATCACTCTCACCAGGACATATCCAGCTGTTACAGCATCTCCTCTGCCTACAATGCCCTTTCTTCCTTTCTTTCCTCCACTTGACAGTCAACAAAACACCTTTCAGAGTTTTCATTTGAGCAAGTTTCTTACAATCATCCTCCTAAGCATGACTGACCTTCCTCTCCCTTGGGTCTTATTCTGTAGACTGGTCAAACTGCTATACTTATTCCTATAATATTATATCTACGTCCATTGAAGTTACAAACACCTTAAACACATGATCCAGATATTCATCTCTCCAGCTCCTTGAAGAGTGAGTAGAATACAGCAGGTGCATAACACAAGGAAAATGAGAGAATGGATGAACAAATGAATGCTAAGAAAATGAATTATCAAAGCATAATACTCTGTAGAACATCTGAGAAGAGGCTCACTCAGTGTATTAGTTTTCTGTTGCTGCTGTAACAAATTCTCACAAATGTTGCTTAAAGCAATATATGTTTATAATCTTACATTCCAAGCCAGAAGACTAAAACTTGTCAGTAGAAGTGTATTCCTTGTGGAGGCTCTGGAGGAGAACCTACTGCCTCGCATTTTCTAGATTCTAGTGACTGCATGCTTCCACTGGTCTGTGGCCCCACATCACTCTTGCTTTCTTTCTGTTGTCATACCTCCTTCTCTCAATCTTCTCACTTCCTTTTTCATCACTTAAAGACCCTTGTTATTATATTGGTTCTGCCAGTGTAATTTGGGATAATATAGAATAATCTCCCCATCCTTAACTAATTATACCTGTAAAATCTCTGTTGTCATCTAAAATAACATATGCAGAGGTTCCACAGATTAAGATGTGGATATTTCTGGCAGGTCATTTTTCTACCTACTACTCTAGGATCAAGCTACTTCTTAGATGTTACAATACTGGCCAAGCTTATGGCATTGAAAGAAAGATGGAAAGTAGTCTAGCAGGGAGAAGATGACTAGTACGAAATAATTTTAAAAAACAAACAAAAACACCACCAGAAGGTCACAGAAAAGCAAGCATACAAGCTGACACACATGCCGACAGAAAGCATGTATACATGCCTGCACGCATGTGCACAATTTTTATTAATCTATCTCCAAGTCAAGGCTTTCTACCATACTCCCAGGACTCCACACTGTCCTTGTGCTTTCTCTAGAAAATGTCATTTAAAGATAAAACTTAGCTTGATTTCATGTGTCATATGTGCAAGGACAGCAGTGTGATTTAACTCAGCTTCCTCCCACCTGAAAAAGACCCAAGTGGGTAAAAGGTTCTATTTCTGCACACTCATTTCAGTCTTCATAGCATGGTGAGTGACACTCAGATTACTACTATTCAAAAGTGCCTTCAGAAATCGGTTGGAGCACTTGAGGAAAGAATGAGAATATCTTTCATTTTAGATCGTTGTGATTTTCCAAAGAGTTCCTTGCTTTGTTATTTCTTTAAAAAGCCTCAGGAAAATTTTCAGATTGGTTCCATGAGTCTTTTGGCCTGAAATTCAATTTGTCCATTGATATTGCCTACCTTTAAGATTCTCCATCTCTCCTCTAAGGTCACATGTTGTTTGACTGAATTTTAAATACAATTTTGTTTGTGTGTGGCTGAAAGCTCCTTCAAGGCTGTAGCACACCTTCATCATTTGTGATGTCACTTGTAAGTTAGTCAAATGACTGTTTAATGTTTCTGCTTCTATTCCCTTGAGACCGGATGGCCCTCCCTGTCCCTATTTATCTGTTCTACTCTGTGCCCTCACTCTAACTCCTTGAAGTGTGTGTGTGTGTGTGTGTGTGTGTGTGTGTGTGTGTGTGTGTGTGTGCATGCATGGTGCTATCCTAAGAGCCAAATTTTTGTTCTTTTCCCTCTTAATAACTGGACTTAGAATATAATAAGATAGTGTTCTAAAATATCAGCACTAATCCTCTTGCCCTGAAGGGAATGGTGTTGGAAATCTTGAAAGTCTTTTATCAGAGTAAATTCGATTTCTCTATAACGAGAAGCCTCCTTATGTCATAAATACTTGTCATGCAAGTATCTTTAAGTGACAGGATAATGCCTTATCAATCACAAGTTTTTCAAGTTATGCAGATGTCTTATTCTATTCTATTTGTATTGGCATTTGTGGATGTGCAAAAAAAGCTAGAAGCATAGAAGAAAGAATATTATCTGGTTATTTCCTCCATATACTTAAAAGGTTAAGGACACATTTTATACTGGTTTTAAGCAAATTATTACTCATGCAAACCAGTTAATAGTAATTAGACACTCATTTTATTATGGAGCACTGGGTGAGGGGAAGAAAGTAGTATGAAGTAACTTTCTGGCAAACTGAAGTTCTGAACTGTTGACTGAATTTTATTTTTATAAAATGGCTAACAACCCAAGGGCATTATCCAAAGCTGACAGTTATATATCAAGGAGTTCTCTGAATTTGGCTAAGCTTATTAGGGACAGCATTATCATTTATAAGAAAATTCCTTGAGGTTTTTAAAGTACATGGAGTCCTCAAGCAATATGAAAAAACACACACACAGTGAACTATGAGATAGGCAGTGTTCAGTGACTGGAGAATGACAGGTTGTCTTGACCCAGGCTGGATTTGAAGCTGAGGTTCGAGATATTGCAGAGTTGAGTTTTAGATCACTAAGTAATCCCCTCTGGCTCATCTTCCCTGCTTAGTCTGTGTCAATTTTTTTTAAAGTACCTGAATTACATTTTTATGTTGCTCTATAAATAAAGAGATTGTGACATTTTTAATACATTTACAGTTCCTGTAAGTCATTGCTCCTTTCACTTAATTGAAAGGAGGGTTGGATGGTTTGAATTTGGTAATACAGTATCAAAAGGAGTTCAAATTCAACTCAGAAATAAACAAGCTTCTTAAAAGTTAAGTATAAATGAAGCATTAGAGGTGTTCAAATTGTAATTCAGAAGCATCTTCATTCAAGGAGCTTAAATTATTATATAAACTATTAGAGAAACCCACAACCAAGTATAATGAACTCCTAGCTCTTTGAAAGTAGTCACCCGATTTTATTTATTTTATTTTATTTTTGCAATTCAGGTGCCAGTCCATAGTCTAGCATGCATTTATCTGTTCATTCAGCAAACATTAATTTATGACTGCTATATGCCAGGACAATCCTGGGGACTGGAGATACAGAAATAAGCATCACAATTCCTTCTCTTATGAAGCAAGATGTAGAAAACACTGTGGGACAATATAGGGCAGTCATTTTATCTAGCCTGGGGAATGACAAAAAACTTTCATGAGATCATTCTTGAATTGAGCTTTGAAGGGAAGTGGAATAGGTAGCCAAAGCAAGGACCCAGGCCATTCTGTGAAGTGAGAAAGCCTACCAGGAATGGAGTATACAGTGTATGGGATGAGAGTGGCAAAAGTTAATGTTTAAGAGACAGCAAGAGGACATTCAAGGGAAGCCTGATATACCACACTGGAAGTCTGAGTTCTAATCTGAAAGTCACAGGTAGCTGTAGGACAGTTTTAAGAATTAGCAGAGCAGGCTCGGTGGCTCAGCCTGTAATCCCGTGCCTTGGGAGGCTGAAAGAGTGGATTGCCTGAGCCCGTGGGTTCGAGACCCACCTGGGCAACTTGGCGAGACCTCATCTCTACAATAAATTAAAAAAATTAGCCAGGCATGGTAGCGCGTGCCTGTAGTTCCAGTTACTTGGAAGCCTGAGGCGAAAGGATCGCCAGAGCCTAGCAGGTCGAGGCTGCGGTGGCCAGGAGTGGCCACTGCACTCCAGTCTGGGCGTCAGAGTGAGACTCCAACTCAAAAAAAAAAGAATTAGCAGAACACGTATGTTTGTTGCAGCTCTATTCACAATAGCAAAAACATGGAACCAACCACGTTGTCCATCAAAGTTGGACTGGTTAAAGAAAATGTGGTACACATACACAATGGAATATTATGCAGACATAAAGGACAAATATATGGACTTCGCAGCAACTTAGATATCAATCATACTCAGTGATCATACTCAGTGATCTATCACAGAAACAAAGAACAGAGTACCATATGTTCTCACTCATAAGCTGACCTTGAACAATTACAATACTATAAGAAATCATTTGGTAGTAATGGGAAACTGTCAGGGGAGTGGGGTGGGATTGGCAGTTAAGGGAAGCTGCTAGGGGAGGGAGGAGCATACCTCATCAACAAGGGTACCTGCATAATCAATGTTTGTATACCTAACCCTGAATTGTACCCCACAACTTTATGATTTTTAAAAAGCAAAATATATATATATTTTAAAAAAGAATTAGCAAAACATAATCTGATTTGGGTTTTAGAAAAGTAGCTCTGAAAACCTTATTTTAAAAAAAGATTGTTGTGAGGGAAAAATGCAAAACTAGAAGCTGAGAGACTAGCAAGAGATATTTAGAAACCCAGGAGATGACTGCCTAATCTAGAGTAGGATTGATGGGAATGTTGGAGGCAAGGGAAAAGGAAGAGTCAGGAATGAACTGTTGTTTCTTGTTGGGGCAGCTGAGTGAATGGCAATGGTATTTGTAAAGAGAAGGAACAGTGGGGAGGTAGGGCTTAGAGAAGAAAAAAGTAAAAGAAGAGAAGTGCCACTGAGGTTGGGATTGATGGCACACAGTAATAATGACACAATATTCTTGAACATTTTTGTTGTCTTTTTCTCTCAGTTGGCCATTTCTTTCCATTTTTTTCTTAACAATATCTACTTTTAACTATACTGCATTAACATCAACTTCCACGCCTTTTTTTATGATGTCCCCTTTTATTCAAATTATCACATTTCCCCTCCTCTTGCAATGCCCATAGCCTTTATTTTCCTCTCTGGCGTGATTTTGGCATGACACTTGTCTCTCGTGTCTTACTACATCTGTTCATGCTACAAGGCTAAATTTCTGCATTAGAGATTGCCTTCAGTCTCATCCAATCACATGTGTCTTGAGTTTTTGCTTTTGTTTATTGATTGTTTGTAGCTCACCATATCAGACCTTCTCTTTGCAAATGATTTGGTATACCTTGGTCTATATCAAGTTGATTATCAGAAGGGCATACATGGGAACATCTAAACCTGAACAAGTTGCTAATAACTACCCCCAAGTTCCCCCTGTGTATTTCCTTTAAAAAGATAAAAAGAAACTGAGTGAGTTCCAAAGCAGAAAGAACAGCTAATATTCAGACTTACCACCTGTTTCTGGATCCTGAGTGATTTGAGCACTTTCAATTTTGCTAAGAATCATGGTTTTTAAATAAATATTCAATAAATGCCTGGTCATTACACAGTGAAACCAATCCTATGCTAGATCTATCCAAAGGTTATAATTTATTCATTATAGAAAAATAAGAAATAGTAGTGATAAAAAAAGAAAAGTGAATTAGTCAGAAATAAGAGGAGGCTATATATTTGGGAAAAGAAGATGACCTTTCAAATTACATCCTTAGCTTTGTAAATAGATCTTTTTGCCTTCTATCAAAAATCCCTGCCATAAGTAACATTTCATGCATAGGTATGTTTTATGATAGAATAAAAGATAGTTGTGGTATCCAAATCTCTTCTCCAAATACCCACTTGGCTTCCTCCCTCACCTCTTTGCTTGGATAATACCTTCTTAGTAAAGTTTTCTTGGTTGCTTTTTTTAACATTGGCTCATTCAGTATTCAACATACCCTATCTTCTTTTCCTAATTTTTTAAAATCCATAGCATTTAAATTTACTTAACACACTCTAAGTTTAACTTTTTAAATATTTTGTTTTATGTTCATACTTATCTTCTCCTGCCCAACTAGAATGTATTTACTTTCTCTCTTCCCCTCCCCGACCCTCCTCTCTCCCTCTTCTCTCTCTCTCTCTCTCTCTCTCTCTACATATATATACATACACACACACACACATATATATATAACACAGGTGTATATATGTGTATATGTGTGTATGTGTGTATGTGTAAAATTATACATATAGCTATGTGACACATTTATACACACAAATATAAAGCATGAATTATACATATAGCTATGTGACACATTTATACACACAAATATAAAGCATGAATGAGTCTTCTTTGTTCACTGCTATATCCACAGCCCCTAGAACAGGACATACTGGTACACACTCAATAAATATTTTCTGAATAAATGAATGGTCAGTTGTTTTAGAGCTATTTTCATCTTTTATGAAGTTTATTTTCATAATTTTATGCACATTTGAAATGTACTAAAAATGTTGTATAACCATAAAATGTGAATAGAAGGGATATTATGGTAGCAAAGATGAGAAAAATCTTAGTTAATCCTGGGGAATCTACACTGATATTTCAAAAAAAGAGAGAAATCTATTTCAAACAGCATAAATTTAAGGTAACTCTTTTATGATTTTGGCTTTAGAAAAACATTTTAAAAGGACTTTCATCAAGACTCTTATTTAGATTTCTTGTGAAATATGCTCTAGAAATATACATATAGTGGCCTAAAAGAGAGAAAGAGGTCTTGTGAATATTTTGCTTTTGTATTTGGAAGCTTTTTATTTTCGTTTTAATCATTTGGATAATAGTCTCACAGTTGTTCCCCACTGTCTGGTAGATGTAGAGCTTTTGGAGGAAGCCCAGAAATGAGTGAGCAGGCAGAGTGTTAATTGATTGCACATATAAGCAGAATAATATCCATTTATTAATTTCTGATGCATGCCAGTTTTTTTAAGGTGGGGGAGGGAGTTAAAGCATATTGCAACCAGAATGGGCTTAAGTAGGCAGAGGAGGCCCTACACTGCTGTCCCCTACTCATCCCTACTACATCTTGCTCAACCTGAAAATTCATGCAGACTTTATTCTATCATTAACTGCAAAGTCATAAGTCTAAATGAGGGAAGAGAATGCAGAAAAGAGAAGATTTAGAGACCCCAAACCTAGCTTTTACTTCTTCACAAATCTGAAAACTCTTTAACATATTTTCAATTTTTATAGTTCTTGTGTTCATTCATCTATTCTACAAAGATTTTTGATCACTTTTTCCATGCCAGACACTGTGCTCTATCTAGGTTATAGTTATTCATTATTGAAAATAAATACGTACTGCACTGGTATTAGTGCCAGGCCCTGTTTTGAGCACTAATGATAAAGAATGAAAATATTAATCCCTACTTCCACTGAGCTCACATTATATAAAAAGGTGAATGACAATAAGCAAGAAATCAAAACACCCAAAACAAACACACAAACAAATATTATCAGGTGCTGGCAAGTGCTTGCATGGCAAATAGAGCTGGGTAAGTGGAAATGAAGATGAAAGTATAGAGTTGAAATAAGTGGTGACATTGCCCTTTGTGGTTTTGCACTTGAGAAGGATAACTCTAATGGTAAGTGTGAGGTTCTGTTTGGATGCTGGTAAAACCAGGGCCTGATGGTTAAGTATCATTGTAGTTGTGCAGGACAGAGATGGCAATGGCTATACTAAGGGGATGGCAGAGAGCTAAAGAAGAGAATAAGTATATACAGAGAGAGTATATTTTTTATACAGTCATGCATTGCATAATGACATTTTCATCAACAACAGACCACATATTCCACTGTGGTGCCATAATGTTACAATGCAGCTAGAAAATTCCTATCGCCTAGTGATATCATAGTCATTATAGTGTTGTAGTGTAATGCATTGCCTTTTCTGTTTAGATATGTTTCAATACAAAAATATTGTTGTGTTGCAATTACCTACAGTATTCAGTACAATAATATGATGTACAGGTTTGTATTCCAGGAGAAAAAGGCTGTGCCACAGAGCAAGATGTATACTAGGCTATACCACCTAAGTCTGTGAAAGTGCACTCCATGATGTTTGCACAGTGGTAAAATCATCTAATAATACACTTTTCAGAACATATTCCTATATAAAAATAAGTATATATGTGTGTGTATATATATAAAACAGAGAATAAGTATATATATTTATACTCCATTTTCATATATATTCATATATATATGAGAAAAGAGAGCGAGAGTATAGAGAAAGTATAAACCATGTTAAAAACATACACTAGACAGTACCCAGTCATTTTTTAGATCTTTATTGAGCAGATGCTTAATTCAGGCAATGTGCCAGATACTCAAACATACAGTGTATGTGTAGAGGTGCACAATATTTTACACAGGAAGGTCTGTTATGTTTGAAACAGCATGGACTGTGTCTGCTGGAAAGAATACTTAGCAAATTCATGAATTGTGCCTGCCACATTTTATGTATCTTCTCAAAAAAGATAATTACTTTTTAGAGTATGTTAGTAAAGGAAAATTTTCATTTTAGAGTCATGTTTGTATTACATAAGTAAGTCTTCTTTTTCCCACAGGTCACAAAGTCTGGTCAGCCCTACTTTTACCGAAGGCAATAATAAAGCCGTCAGACATTCAGTAAAGAAACAATTGCCTTAAGGATGAGAAGTGTGAGCTTATATATAATTCAAAAATTTACTGATTTTTTCCCACTCATACTACTCCTTCAAGAATTTAGCCACCAATTTCATATACATGTGCACAGACATGCACGTACCCATACAAACTAATTTTTTAAAAACATTCTCTGGTACTGATGAGTAACATTTCAAAATGCTTTCTTTTCCCATTAGATTGGATTACTGAGCCGGAGAGTAGAGGGTTCGTCCCTTTTTGACCAGGACACTGATGAGTCTCATAAATTAAAATTTATATCTTTCCTTGTTACTGATGTACCACCTGGCTCTTTTGAATTATCACAGCCACCAAATGAATTTTATAGTCCATTGGGGGCTGTCCATGCTTGTTAAGGTGATATTTCCATCTCTGACGTAGCATGGAATCTCATCTCTTCCTTGGTGAATAATCACAGTGCCAAATCCCCCATCAGCTATCTTTTGCTTTTTGAAATGGCCTTTAAGTTATATATTCATATAACTTAATTCATATATTCATATCTTCTACCTCTTACAAGGCCAGTCAAAAGACAGCATTACAGTTAAACCCCAATGGATCTGTTGATTATCTTTATTGTGTAGCATCTTCCCACTATGGAATCCTCTGATTTTGTAAAATATATTTCCTAGATTAGTTTCCTCTATTTCCATCTGTTTTTTTTTTTTCGTATTTCTATTTTTCTTTTACTAGTTTTTATTATTTTCTACTTATTTCCTTCCTTTATTTTATTAAAGTCCCTTAGGTTCACTGTGCTAGATTTACTTATATCATCACATTTAGTTCTTTCAAGACTCTGCAATTAGGATTTTCTATTCTTATATTAGAGATGCAAGAAGGTTTCCCAAGGTCAGACAGGTAATAGGAGAAACAGCCAGAATTCAACTTGAGATTATAGAATTCCCAAGGCTATGCTATGTTACATTCAATACTGCTTTTGGAAAAGCATGAATTTCCCCTCACTCTTCTTGACCTTACTCTAGTATTCTCAATAGCTCACAGCAAATTCTCCTAGGAGAAGAGAACAGCATTACAAGATTCACTTCAGTATCTTTCCAGTAACTTTCTCCTAAGACATGAAAACAATATGGGACGATAAAAACATAAAATTTGGACTAAGAAGATTTGGTTTTAAGCACAGTTCTGGGACCAATTAGTCAGGTGATCTGGACAAATTCCACTCAAGTGTAAATGACATAATACCTGTAGTAACTTGGGATTGTTGAGAAATTAAAATGAGACTGTTAGAGGTGTAGCATTATAGTGTCTATAGATAATCTGATTGACCCAAAGACAAAAGGCTCAAAGTCAATGATTTAGATGGTAGGGCCCTAATAAGATTGCCCGAAGTTTTCTGCAAATCAAATCCTGGGGAATGCCTGAGTCCCTGTCTGTCCCAAGTCATGTTTATAAGAAGGTCTGACATTTAAGTTTATGAACTCATCCTAGAAAAAGTGCTACATACCTCACTGCTGAATATCACTATGGTCACCTTCGAAGTACTTCCCTTGGGAAGCTATGCACCAAGTCTACCCATCAAAGCAACTTTAAAACTTTTCTGGAATTGCCATCAGAACTGTTGTTGTATTACTCTTGATGTCCTGAATGCCATCAAATTGTCTTCCTTTCAATGTTTCCTTTATTTTTGGGTAAAGAAAAAAGTCATTGGGGGCCAGAGCAGGTCAATAGAGAGGATGATCCAACATAGTTATTTGTTTACTGGCTAAAAACTCCCTTACACACAGTGCAGTGTGAGCTGGTGGTGCATTGTCATGATGTAAGAGCTCCTTTGGGACCATTTTTGTACACACCTTTCTTATGCCAAGATTTTCAGTTTAGATTTTCCTAACTGTTTCTTTATCAATATTTGTTTGGTCTGCTATGCTTCTCACAGTCAGACAATGATTCTGATGCACAATTTGACAAATTTTTGCAATGTTTTTATCAGTTCTGCTCGTTACTGGCTGTTCAGACCTCTCTTCATCAGTGATGCTTGCTCTCCTCTCAGAAAAACGTTTAATCCATTTCTACACTGTTGTTTTCTTCATGGCATTATCTCCACAGGCTTGGACAAACATGTCCCTGATGCACTTTCCACTCTTGCCAAGTTTAACAAGGAATTTAATATTTGTTCATTTCTCTAATTCAAACTTCTACTTTCCCGCAATGACAGCTCTGATGGTCATTTCAGAAAAAGAGCTCCCAAATTGCTTTGATGGGTGAATTGGGTGCTGGCATTGGTGCACAGCTTCCCAAAGGGAGTACTTCGAAGCTGACCATAGTGATATTCAGCAATGAGGTAGATAGTACTTTTTCTAGAAGGAGTTCATGAACTTAATTGTCAGACCATGTACAACCCATTCAGTAGACCTTTTCTGAAGTTTGTTCTCCCCTTGAAATGTATTAAAGTAAATCTATGTTGTTTATAACTCAGAGAATCTAACGAATACCCACTCTCCAACTTCTCAGGATTTTGATTACTGTGGGATCTCAGTGAGACAAGATTCAGGGTAGCTACTATTTTGGGGCCAAGATAGAAAAACTAAATAAACAGTAGGCAAGAAGTTTGCTTGTGAGACCAAAAGGCAGTCTCATAAAGTAAGATTATGTTAGTCCTGGAGGTATTCTGTCTTCTTGTAACTTGGCATTCCTAGGTTGGCCATTAAGCTGACATTGTAGGAGGGAAACAACGGGGCAAAGGTAACTCAGACCTGGGGTAGATCCTGAAAGATAGTTGTAGATTATAAGAATTAACTGAGTTTTCATAGCTCTGCTGGGTGCCTGCATCTCAGTGACCCTGGAATGACATTATGTTGTGAGATTCGTTGCTAACGGAAGACACTTTAGATCCTAAGCAGGACTGCCTTTGTTGATAAGGAAAAATAAAGTCCTATGTTCTAACTACTATGTGGAAGGCAAGGCTGGCTCATGGAGATAAAAGATGCCTCATTTTAATGTATCAGCTAATGTTGATTTGCAACTAAAACTCTAAGTCTTCACCCTTGAAAATAATCAGACTCCAGCCACTGAGTAAATCAGGGAAGAAAGAGGTATAGGTTCTCCTAGGAATTTACTTTTTCTTCTTGTCACAATTTGTCCATAAATAATTTTTAAGCTTACTATAAGGAGTATTTTCACAAGGTTGGTCTTAAATTTTGGTTTGATTTGGTTTTCAAATAAAACTAAGGGGGGTGTGTGTGTGTATGTGTGTGTGTGTGTGTGTGTCTATATATGGGATGACTTTGTCCTGGTTTATGATTACATTAAATTGAAATTCTTCTGACATTGACTGAAAGATGATCGGAGAATATCTGATTGTTCAACAATATGTACCGAACTCTTCTCTGCATGGATCTATGTTTTTTATTGTTTATTCAACATAAGCAGTACATGTAAGGCTTTTCCATATGAAATGAATATTCTCTTCATTTACAGACAAATTTTGTCTACAAAGAGTGTGATGATTTTTTGACAATATGTAAAGTCAAAATTCAGATAGTTTGCCAATGTTAAAAATATATTTTAGGCGTGTAATTTTTAGGTCTTCACTCATGGCCCCTCGGCCAAATCCAAATGCTAGTTAATTATTATCTGCTTCTCTAAATCTTCTCCAACAATTTCATTGGAATATAGCACTCTGTCTTATTTCTGGGTGGTGGCTCTGTCACTGCTATTAAGCATCTGCTAGAGCCTATCTGAGGGTGAGCAAATGGACCCTTATCATTTCTCACTTACCTCATCAGAGTTTTATGACACTGATAATTCATGTTTTGAAAAAATATAGAATGAAAGACATTTGAGTCACTTGGTTGAAAGATAGTATAAAAGTCCAGTATTTTATAGTTTGCATCAAATGAAAAAATAAATTAGACTTGACATAGAAAGGAAGTTAAGAAGAGAAGCAATGAAGAGTATATTTCATTTAGGTTCACTGACTTCCAGGCAACTTTTTGGTTGTACATTAGAATCACTTGCGACACTTTAAAAATGATCAATACTTTGGCCTTAGCCTAAGGCCATTTGCAAAGAAATCTTTAGGGATAGACCCTGAGTATTGATAGTTTAAAATAGAGTATTGGCTGAATCTAGTCCATAGCCAGAATTGAGTAAACTCATAGAAGTCCTATTTCAAGTGACTCAGTATCACTATCTCTCTCCTGTTTTACAGTATTAGCCTTAGAAAAGAGATTACTTTAGAAGAAGATAATGCCCTATATTGAACATACAAATTTGGTGTAATTAAACCTAACCTAAAAATGTATAACTGTGCAACTATGCAGTTTGCTCTAAGATGTTCTTACCTTCTCTTCATGCATATAATAATCAATCTTGCAGGTCGTTTCTAGGCTGCATTTCCTTTTTTATGTAAGAACTTCTGTGATTCCAAATTACTTTAAATCTTGCAGTTAATTCTACCTTTCTTTGAGATGACTGTGCAGCCACCTGTGAAGAAAACAACAACATATTCATTGATGAGGCAACCAAATTAGAGTTCAAAATGTGTATTGAGTCAGGAGCATATGAAGGCTTTGAAAAAGATCAAATTCATGTGAGTTTGCCCAGTGAAGTTAGCACTGAGTGTCATAGCCAGTCTAGTTCTCTTTTCCTACTAGTGTTTTGTATGATCCTTTGTACTTTCCTAAGCAAGCTCCTCTTCATTCGAGCCTCACGGTAATTCTGTGAGGTAGAAAGGGCTGGGATTGTTATATCTATTTTATAGAAGAGAAAACTGAATCTCAAGGATGGTTAATGGCTTTTCAAGTATAATTCTAATGCACTGGTATCTGCAACACAGTGCTGTTGTAGTTGAGATATTTATAATTATACTGGCATTTGCTTGTATGTAGAAAAGTTATTGTTTTTTTATATGCTACCTTTGTATTCAAATTCAGCCTGCCACACTTCTCTTTTGTTTTAATTGTTCTCAGGTTTTCCAGACACATGAATATCTCTATATAATGACAATGTTGCATCTATTTTACTATCAGTTCATATCTTATTTATTATCTTGTTTATTCATAGTAATCATAACTTTCAGGACAATGTTAAATAATGTTTGTAATTCTCTATATCATTTACTCGGTACTAATGTTTATGGCAATACGTCTAAGTGTTTCTTCTCTAAACATGATACTGACTTTCAGTTTGAGAAAGAGACAAATTTCCATGTGTGTGCGTGTGTTTATTATATTGGTGTTTTAAAGATATATGCATTTATAAAATGCAACATTAAAATGTATCCAACTCTTACAATTTAACAATAAAAAGACAAACCACCCAATTTAAAAAAATGTGCAAAGGCCTGGAATAGAAGTTTCTCCAAAGGAGATATATAACTGTCTAATAAGCACATGAAAAAAATACTCAACACCATTAGTCATTAGGGAAATGCAAATCAAAACTACAATGAGATACCAATTTATACTCACTAGGATTGCTATAATTTAAAAACAAAACAAAACAAAAATAGAAAATAAGAAATGTTGGTAAGGATGGGAAAAAGTGAGATCTTTATACAATGCTAGTGGGAATATAAAATAGTGCAGCCACTGTGAAAAACAGTTTGATAATTCCTCAAAAAATTAAAAATAGACTTTCCATATGCCCCAGTGATTTTACTCATAGGTATACACTTCAAATAATTGAAAACAGATGCTGTTATGGATTAAATTATATTCTTTCAAAATTAATGTGGTGGAGTCCCAACCCCCAACACTACAGTACTTAGAAATGAGATCTTTAAAGAAGTAATTAAGGTTAAATGAGATCATAAGGGTTGGTCCTTATCCAATATGACTGGTTTCCTTATAAGAAAAGAAGAGAGAAATACCAGGGATGCATGCACAGAGAGCAGAGGCCATGTGAGGACTGAGCAGGAAGGCTGCAGTCTGCAAACCAAGCAGATGGATCTTAGGAGAAACCAACCCTACAGGCATTTGATCTCAAACTTCCAGCCTCTAGAAAAGTGATACAATAAGTTTATGTTGTTCAAGCCACCCAGTCTTGTGGAATTTTTGTTATGGTAACTTTAACAGACTAGATGTTAATACAAAACTTGTATATAATGTTTGCAGCAACTTTACCAAAATAGTCAAAAGGTAGAAACATCACAGATGTCTATCTACTGATAAATACACAAAGTATCGTATCTGCATACAATGGTAGTATTCATCCATAAAAAGGAAAATAGTACTAATAATACTACAATGTGGATGAAACCTCAAAAATATTATGCTAAATGAAAGAAACTAGACAGAAAGGTTCATGTATTATATGATTCCCTTTATATATAAAATCCAGAATAGCCAAATTCATGGAGACAGAAAGTAGATAGTGGTTGCCGGAAACCAAGAGAGAGCAATGGGGATTGACTGGTTAATGGATATGTGTTTTCTTTTAAGATGATAAAGATATTTTGAAACTAGACAGAGGTGATGATTGTACAATGTTGTGAATATACTAAATGAAAGTAAATTGTATATTTTTTAAAAATCATCATGTTCTATACCTTAAATATATGCAATTGTATTTGTCAATTATGCCTCATAAAGCTGGAAAAATGTATAAGATTGTAAATTATATATTTTATGATTTTTACCTCAATAACAAAAAAAAAATTGACAGGAAGCACACATAATCCCAACTGAAAAATAAAATTAAATAAAATAAATCTATGTATTTTATTTAGATGTTTTACCTAATGAGAAAGTTAAGCACAATTTTTTGAATATGTATTTAACATTTTAAAATATATTTTTATATTTTCCCTCTTAGTATGGTGAATTGTATTAATTGATTTACTTGTTTTAACCAACCTTGCAATCCTTCTATAAAGTCTGGTTCATGTTCTGCTGCGTACTATTGTGTAATATTTTAGTCAGTATTTTTGCATCCATAGTTATAAAATTTACTTATAGTATCTTTTCTGATGCTAGTTTGACAAATTTTAATAACAGTATTTTGCTGACCTTGTAAATATAATTTGAAAGCTCTTTTTTCTATGCTCAAAAGCAATTAAGTAACACCAGAGGGGTTTTTCCTAAGGGGCAAAGATGAAAACTGTTTTTGCTGTTGTTGTTTTTGTTTTGAAGGAGGGGATAGTGCTTGAAAAGGGTAGTTTTTTGGTCAACTTTTTAAATTTTTTAAAATAGTAAACAGCTTGTTCTCCAGCTCTTCTGGGGTCAATGTTTTGTTGTGGTTTTGTTTTGTTTTGTTTTGTTTTAAATAAGATGTTACTCAGTAAATCTTCATTGAACATAACCCTGTAACCAGCATACAGATGAATAAACAGAATTTTGCCAGTACTCCAGAAGCCCTCTCTTACCCATACCAGTTGCTAGTCTACTCATAAAAGTAACTTCTATTTGTACTTCTATCGCCATATGTTAGTTTTGCCCATTTTGTATTCCATAAAAATACAATTATACATCAAATACATACTCTTTGTGTCTAAGTTTTTTTCTCTCAATATTGCAGTTAAAAGATTCATTTATATTGGTGTGTTGATTCTTATTGCTGCATAGTATTCCATTATGTGAATTATGAAAAGACCGCAATATGCTTATCCAGTCTTCTGTTGATAAATATTTGGGGAAGTTTTCAGTTAGAGGCTATTATGAATAGTTCTGCCCTTCACATTCTAGTACCTGTCTTTTTAAAAGTATGAATGTATTTCTGCTGAATATATACCTAGAAGTAGAACTGCTAAGCCATAAAGTGTATGTTTTTTCAGGTACAGAGGATACTTAAGACAGTTCCAAATGGCTGTACAAATTCATATTCCTGCTAACAGTGTAAGAAGGTTCTGGTTGGCCGGGCTTGGTGGCTCAGCCTGTAATCCCAGCACTTTGAGAGGCTGAGGCGAGTAGACTACCTGAGCTTGCTGGTTGGACACCAGCCAGGGTAACTTGGCAAGACTTAGTCTCTACAATACATCAAAAATTAGCTGGGCGTGGTAGCGCATGCGTGTAGTTCCAGCTACTTGGAAGGCTGAGGTGGAAGGATCCCTGGAGCCCAGTAGGTTGACGCTGGGTGGCTGTGAGTGTGCCACTGTACTCTAGCATAGGCTACTCAAAAAAAAAAAAAAAAAAAAAAAGACTCTGCTCCAGTTCATTACTAATCCTTGGTAAATTGTATTTTTTTAATTATCGTCATTCTGCTGAGTTTATTTTGCTATGTGTTGTGGTATTAACTTGCATTTCAGGCATGACTAATAAATTGAGTACTTCTTCACATAGATACTGGCCATTTCAATAGCTTTTTCTGTGAAGTTCTATTAAATCATATGGTAAAATTTTCTATTGGATTGTGTCTTTTTTATATTAATTTTAGGAGTTATTTATACATTTTGATTATGATTTCTTGGCCCTTTGTTATCAATGTCTTACAAATTTCTTCTTCCAGTTGGTGAATTGTCATTTAATTCTCTAATGGTACCATTTTTAAAAATGCTATTGCTTTTATTCTGAGTCAATTTTGCCTTTCACCTAAGTTTTGGAAGCAGTATAGAAGAAGAGCAAGAGGTTTTTTGTTTTTTTAATGCTTCTTATACATTTTTCAGTGTCATATATTTGTGAATAAGTCCTGATGTTTATTTCTAATTTTGAGTTTTTGTATTTTTTTTCTCCTATTATACTGGCTAGATTAACTAGTATCATATCAGTGGATATTTTTCTCCCTTAAAAGAAACAGTCTTTGAATTTTTTTGTAGTTGTAAATTTATTAATTTTGTCTTTTGTCTTTATAAATACATTCCTATTGTTTCCCTTAATTGTATTTTGTTGTGCTAATTTCTTGGGTTGCATAATTAATCCATGCATTTTATTTTCTTTTAAAAACATGTAAAAATGTAATCATATATTAATTTAAGAATTTAATCATATCTTTTTTCAAGCACTAATTTTCATAATTATTTTACAATTTATTTTATAAATTAGCTATTTGCTTAAAAATAGGGAGGTAAGAAGAATGAGTTAGGAAAACTAAACCTTTAGTTCAACATCTTTCTCATCAAATTCACCAAAGTATATGCCACTGTGATACATCTTTATTAATTAAGGTTCAGCTTTTTTGATCAGCAGGAGATGCACGTAACTCCCAATTAAGTTTGGCAAATGTACAGGCATTGTATGTGGTGGTTTCGCATCTACCCACTTGTTTTGGGGTTTTTTTTGTTTTTTTTTTTTGAGTCGGAGTCTCACTCTGTCGCCCAGACTAGAGTGCAAGTGGCCGCTCCCAGCCACCGCAGCCTCGACCTGCTGGGCTCCGGCGATCCTTCCGTCTCAGCCTTCCGAGTAGCCAGAATTACAGGCGTGCGCTACCACGCCTGGCTGATTTTTTGATTTATTGTAGAGATGAGGTCTCGCTGCCCAAGCGGGTCTCGAACCCGCATGCTCAGGCAATCCACTCACCTCAGCCTCCCAAAGGCACGGGATTACAGGCTGAGCCACCGAGCTCGGCTACCCACATGTTTTTATTAGCCTCTGGTCCATCACTTTCCACCCTGAAATTCATCTTACCTGCCTCCTGAAGAGATGACATATATAACAACTTCCTAAATGGTTTCTGTCTTCTTTTTGCTTTGCTCATTCTCAAGAAAATGGACCCCAAGATGGTCCCACAGCCCATGTGAGGGATATTCCAGCTGAGAGATGGCTGTATCAGGGTCATGTCATCTGCTTCTGAAGAACTGTATCCTGCATGGGGTCAGTAGGAATCTAAATCAGCTACAGTAAACCTTTCTGTTTGGTTCTCTCTTAGACAATTTGGCTTGCTATAACAGAATACTACAGACTGGGTTCTTCATAAAGAGGAAGTTTATTTTGTCATAGTTTTGAAGTCTTGAAGTCCAAGATCAAAGCACTGAGAAATTTGGTTGTTTGGTGATGGCTACTATCTTTTTCTAAAATGGCACCTTGGATGCTCCAGCCTTCAGAAAGGAGAAATGCTGTGTCCTCACAGGGCAGAAGGCAAGAGGGTAAAGGGATAAAATGCCCTCATTAAGTTCTTTCATAAGTGCACCTAAATCCATTCATGAAGGAGTAATCCGCATGACCTCTCAAAGACCCTACTTACTAATACTATCACTTTGGCCATTAAGTTTCAACACAATAATTTTGGAGGGTTCAAAAACATTCAAACCATAGCGGGTCTCAAATCTGCATCTATGAAATATGCTTTACAAATTTGGGGTTGAAATTATGACTATTTGTTTTATAGAAGACTTTTTTTTCCACTTTTTATTTGTCTTACAGATTTTAGTTGGCTCTGTGGAGAGCTGCTATTGTTCTCTATCCTGACATCTTCAACCAGGCTTCTGTGGTATATTTCTTTTACAAGTAATTTTTATTAATATTGCTTTTATGGGAAACAAAATATAATTATTTTAAGTGAGTTATTTTAAAAAGATATTTTGTGATTCTACCTGTCATATTATTATTTAATGAGGTGATACAACCCTCCTCCCAACTCTCTCTTTCTGTATGACTGATTCTTTATGAATCAAGGAAAAAGATAGTACAATATACAGACAGCACTCATTTTATAATGGTTCAACTTAGGTTTTTCATGGTGTTACAAAAATGATATGCATTCAGTAGAAACTATACTTCAAGTACTTATATAAGCATTCTGTTTTTTCACCTTGAATACAATATTTAGTAAATTACTAAAATGAGATATTCCACACTGTCATAAAACAGGCATTGTATTAGATGACTTTGCTCAACTTTAAGTTAATCTAAGTGTTAAGAGCACGTTTAAGGTAGGCTAGGTTAAATTGTGATGTTCAATAGGTTAGGAGTCTTAAATGCATGCTATTGTTTATTGAAGAGAATCTGTATGCGTTTGTGAATCCTTTTAATGTATTAGTAGAACATTTAATTAGGGAAATCAAATGCTTTTTAACAGCATCCAGTGGTAGGGAAATTACTTTTTAAAATCTTCTACCATAATACTATATATGTATGTATGTAATTCCAGGCTGGTCTCGAACCCCTGGGTTAGGACAATCCTTTTGCCTTGGCCTCCCAACGTGCTGGGATTACATACGTGAGCAGCAGAGAACATTTTTTAAATTTCCATTTCAAAGTTTTCCATGGCACTCTTGCACTCTTTTCCCTCTCCTTCTCGAACATGCATCCTTCTGAACTTGAATCTCCATTCATAATCTTGGAGCCCATACCTCCTCTCCATACTGTTCCCCAAACATAGGGAGAATTTGCATAAAATATGCATAAAAACCTTGCCATGGTTTATGGAAGAAAACTCTTCATTACAAACTGATGAAGACTGAAGATTTTAACCTGAACAGGGTTTTCCTTTATTTGAAACCAATCATTTCTGTCTCTTTTATAATTATTGGGCTGAGTGTCAAAATTGATCAACAACCTCCTTAAGTTTACCTTATATACAGTGCCCTCATCTGCATATGTAAGATCAAATGAAACTTACAGATATGCTAAGTGAAAGAAGTCACAAAAGACTATATATTATATAATTCTATTTAAATGAAATGTCCAAAATAGACCAATATATAGAGACAGAAAGTAGATTAGTAGTTGCCCGAGGTTAGGGAAGCTAGGGGGAAATGGAAGAGTGACTACTACAGGATATGAGTTTCCATTGGGGGTAATGAAAATGTTCTAAAATTGATTGTGGTAATGTTTGTGGTAATGTGTGCAAATATACTGAAAGCTGTTGCGTTTTTAATTTTAAATGAGTGGGTTATATGATATTTGAATGATATCTCAATAAAACTGTTTTTAAAAGAAAAAAAATCTTTTACCAAAACACTTAACACAGTTCAGTTCTTTTAATAAGTCTTTTTAATACACTCTTACTGAGACACCCCCACAGTTGCTCATAGTTTTATTAATAGCTTATTGTTGCAATGAGCGAATAAGTTGAACTTTTTTCTAGCATAGGTGTTTCTGGACGTTTTGGCTATAGGGTGTTTACAAGTAATATACTTCTCTCCAGTTGAGCATAATCTAGTCATGGCTATTTATTGAGTGCATATATTTGGTATAAAATAAAGAAACTAATAACAGGTAATTGCTATATATTACATATATTTCATAATAAAAGTTAATTCATTTTAACAATATATGAAGTTTACAGATCAGACCACTTTTATATATATTATGTGTTTTAATCAACTACTCTATAAGATAACATTTTCATATACAAGATACAAAACATGAAGCTTAGCAGTATTCATTGGCAACACAATTTTTTTTTTAATAGAGATAAGGTCTCACTATGTTGCTCAGGCTGATCTTGAACTCCTGGGCTCAAGCAATCCTCCCAACTCAGCCTCCCAAAGTGCTGGGATTATAGGAATAAGCCACTGTGCTAGCCTAGTTACAATGTTGAACAATTAATCTATGACTTTATGTCATAAAATAGATACTATTAAAATAGCTACTAATTATGCTAAGTAACCAATGAGGTATCTGAGGTTCAGAAATGTTCAGTACATTTCTAGAGGGCACATACTTAGCAGGTGCCAGAGCCAGGCCTATTTCTAAATCTCGTCATTCTATTACACTCATATCCAGATGCTGAAAGAAGAAGAGTGTTTTGAACAAAAAAAGAGGGAACACGTGGTGGTTTTGAAGATTCAAAATGTATTTATTATTGCTTGAGTATATTGTGAGTGAGAGAGGAACTAGAGATGAGCTATAGAAGTGAGCAGGGCAATAGTGTATGTATGGGGGGGCAGAAAAGATTGGCCTACATTAGTTATAAAATGATAAACTATTGAAGATTTATAAAAGGGAATGCCATGTAAAATTGTGTCATTTTGAAATACTGCTCTGCAAAGTAGAAAATAGATTTGAGGTGAGCAACAACAGTGATAAGGGGATTAATTAGGAGGGTATTGTAGTGCGCTAGGAGAAAATGATATTGCCTTGAATGACAGTGGTGACAGTAACAATGAAGAGAAGTAGACAGATTTGAGAGATTTATGAGCTAGATTTCATGGAATTTAGTTATTGATTGGATTTAGGGGCAATAGAGTGAGTGGAGTCAAAGATAACAACTAAATATTAGGCTTGAGCAATTATTGGGATGTTGATAAATAGGAGTAAATTTGTTTGCAGTGAGGATTTTAGCGTTGGACATGCTCATTTGAAGAACTGTGTATATGCATTTAATTAGCCAGTTGGAGATTCATGCCTGGAGCTTAGAAGACATCGAAGGGTTGTGTGTGTGTGTGTGTGTGTGTGTGAATTATATGCAAATATTTAGTAGTTGATGCCATGGGACTAAAACGAATTGTCCTGTGAAGTTTCTAAGAGTGAGAAAAACAGAAGACCTAGGACCAATCTTTGAAAAACACTGATATTTGAAGAATAAGTACAGGAAGGAGAGCATGTATATGAGATTAAGGAAGAGCAGCCAGAAAAGATTACGCTGTAGAAACATGAATTAAGGGTAGTTCAGGCTAAAACATTAAGCCAGATTAGAACGCAGAGTGCCATTCGATTTGGTAAAGAGACCCAAGAATGTTAAAGAATATTCCTTTTCTTTCTTTTTTGTTTCCTTTGAGTCAAAGAACATCTAGTTTCTTCCTGGATCACCTTCTCTTTTCACACTTCTTTATGTTTTTCTTAGACATTTGTTCTTATCTCCAGTTCTGCCAGTAAGAGCTGGATTTATCTAGCAAATGACACCCAAGGTCTTTGGGGCTATGAGATCATTCTGGAAGATTGTGGCAAGCCTTTACCAGCCATCTTTGGTAGATGCTTCTAAGAGATCTAATCTTCAGAACAGTGCATCTGCAGGACAAATGTATCATTCTCTTGTTACTGTTGGTCAACTCACACAGCATCACTTTCATAGGCTATTATGGCAAAAAAAAAAGTGTCTGACTCTTTAATGTGTCTTACATAAGACACCTTCCTCACTGGGAATAAAGAAGAAAGGACAAAAGGAAGTAAAGAGAAAATAAAATTGTCTTGGTACTCTGAACACATATGGAGAGACTGTAGAGGAAAGACATTGTGGTTAGATGTGCCCATTTTATTGTTTATTCAGAGATGACAGAGTTCACAGATGGTATCATACTGCTATTCAATCTCATTAAATTTCTAGGTGCCTACTTCAAGGTCTGCTTTCAAATAAATATTGTCTGTGTTGCATTTTTAAATTAGATGAAATTTATTATTCTTCACATTGAAAAAATCTTCCCCAAGAGGCAGATTATCTAACTTCTGGTTTAACTTTAAAAGCACTCAACTTTAAGAAACATTTTACACAATGATGATTTTAACTAAAGCAGGGGACTGTTGATATTGTTCTGTCTCTCTGAATCTATACCCCTCCCCTTCCTTTTTTTTCCCTCATTTTTTGCTTCATCTAACCTTGTGCTCTTTACTCATTCTAATAGCCTGTATACTTGCAAAGGAGGTGGGGATGGTTGGTATTGCTACCTTTTCTCTATCCTGATTACTGCTTATTTTATTTTCCACTTCATTTCCATGTTTTTCCTCCTCCTACTCAGTGTCAAAAAAAGGGTGCTTTTTAATATGTTTAAAAAAAAACCTTTGAAATGATACCGTCTCTGTCACTTTACTCTCACTTTTTAAATTATAAACTAAAATAAAAATTGGCATATTGATAAAAGCTTCCAATTCTGCTGCCTGCTGCTTCCTGGTGATTAGGTGTGAGAAAGTGGCCTTTCTCAGTTCAGATAAAAAATATGCAAATGATGATATTTAAATCAAAATGACAGCATAGTAAAGGAGGAAGGATCACGTTTCTTCTCTTTCTTCTACACCCTTTTTCTTTTGTGTGGCTATCTCAAGAGCAGCTTCTAACTTTTTGGATGAGGAGTTGAAGATTAAGAAAAAGTTCATAGATATCTGCACGCCAAGTACCATCTTGGAAAGAAAACATTCCTTGGTTCAAAAATTCTAATTTGTCCCTTCTTTATTCAGATAATACATTTGTGCATTTGGCATTGTGACTTTTCTGAATTTAAAATAATCTCACGTTTTAAGTATTTGTTATGGGCTCACCTTTATGCTGGACTTCCAAATATAGGTCTTTACTTAATTTGTACAATAATTCTCCAAATAAGCATAAGCATCTTTATTCTTTTTTTTTTTTTTTTTTTTTTTTTGAGTTGGAGTTTCACTCTGTCGCCCAGACTGGAGTGCAGTGGCATGCTCCCTGCCAACGCAGCCTCGACCTGCTGGGCTCCGGCGATCCTTCCGCCTCAGTCTTCCAAGTAGCCAGAACTATAGGTGCGCGCTGCCACGCCCAGCTAATTTTTTGATTTATTGTAGAGATGAGCTCTCACCAAGTTGCTCAGGTGGGTCTCGAACCCGTGGGCTCAGACAATCCACTCATCTCAGCCTCCCAAAGTGCTGGGATTACAGGGTGAGCCACCGAGCCCGGCTATTCTTATTTTTACGTGTTAAAAAACTGAAATGTGGTGATACTACATATCCAACAATAACGTATCCAGTATCACTGACTAAAAGTGAGGGATGTAGGACTGGGTCTGTCTAATTCTAAATTATGAATCATTGTCACCAATAATAAAAGAAGTAGACATGCCCGGGGTGGACATTAAAGTATGGCCAACGTCTACACAGCCAAAGACTAAAAACAGTTGTCTGGTCTATTTTAATGACTTCCAATCATCAACATGGATGTTCTTCAGAAAAAGATGCACAAATATGGTGCAGAGACTGAAGGGAGCATGCCCATAATTTCTAGCCAACATGCATAGTGACAATGTGGTCACTACAGAGAATTTGAGTCTAAACTTTGAATTTCCATCATGTACTCTGACATATTTAGAGTCACAGTCAATTTAATTTGTTACCCAATAAACTGATGCAAGCATAAGTTTTAACATGTATATAGACCCAAAATTGGGGTTTTCTGGTATAAATAAGAGTCTGGGAACTGTGACTTCACAAACACTCTGAATGTTTTGGAAGCTTAATGGGTAAAGAAGTAGAGTGTGAAGATGGTTTACTGCAGACCTTTCCTGGAAGAGATGTGTGACTTGTTCTGCTTGTGTCTAGAAGTGTGTATCTCTGCACAAAAAGAGGCTAAAGAAAGAACTGGAAATGGGTAAAATTTTCCAAACAATAGCTCTACTTGTTGAATGAAAGACAACCAGACTACTTAAATTTTGAATTCCCATTATTAGGATGCATTTAGTCTTAAAATGACACTCACTAGGATTCCAAAACTAGTTTAACCCCCAGGATGCAAGAAATATTCCTGCAAGGCACTGGGATCGCGTGCAGTCGCAGCTAGATTCAGACACAGGGAGGCATGGGAACTGATTTTCTTTCTAGGAAAACGAGTACTAATGGACCTGGGATTAAATTTTCTCAAACTCTTAATATCACTTATGGATTAAATAGTCAATTAAAATTTTAAAGTAGAGAAAGAAAGCTGAAGGGCCTGATGTTTGCTCCTTTGGATGAATGGCTGGATAACTATAGCACTGATACTTTTGATGGTGTTCAAAGGGCCACATGCCCCATTCATACCTCATGGCCTCATTATGCAGCTGCTTCTGATGAAACTGTCTTTTTATGATTTCTTTTCTCACAAATGTTCAATCCGTCAAATGGAAAGAGGTAGCAGTCTACTCTGTAGTTGAAAAGAAAATATTTGAGTAGAATTGGATATCTGTCTTTCATTTTAGCCATGTGGAAAAGACAAAACAAGGAAAAGGCAGGAGATGGGGATAGCTGGCACTTTGCCTATTGTGAAGACCTTGGGAATCCCAGCAGCTTCCTCTAGAGACAACACATCTCTTTATTCTTTTATCAGAGAGAATTCATCATGTTGAAAGTCTAAACTCCTTTCGTGAGAGAGAGGACTGATGGTGCTTTTTTGTCTCTCATCACTCACTACTGTTTGATCTAAGAGGCTTTTGAGGGGTAGGTAGCAGGAGACCAGGAACCTAATAGCATGTCTACCAAGCCTCCCCCTTTCTCTTTCCCCTTCCTCCATCCAAACTCTATGGGAAGAATAAGAATGAGGTCTTGTGAATTTGGAATATGATTCAGCAGGTTTTTTATTAGAGAGAAAATGGAAGTCATCATCAGGTAACAAGTACAGTTTCATGTTACAGCTTCTCAATAGATACAAATGAGAAACTATATTGGACAAACTCTATCCTAGTATCTGCTCAACATATTTCTAACGATTGTACTCATGATGGTAATTACTTTGAGAACTATAAGAGTACCTGTGTTACAAGTCTGCTGTGGTACTTTTTTTCCCTTAAAATTTACTGGAGGTCAGAAAAGTTGCCAGATTCATAAGTGGCCATATATTTAACCCAAACTTCTTAAGACTTAGCAGTTTCATATCAATCATACCTCCCCTGAAGCATATGTGCTAAAAGTTAGATGAAAATGACCCGCTCTTTCACATTATCTCTCACTTTGAATAAGCAAATAATATTTATTCTGACAAGTGGTATACTGCAATTTAATTCTGGCACTAAGCATGGGAGTGAGTGTCAGACTCCACAGGTTTAAGGTCATGGTCCCTTTAACCTGCCCTTACTTCAGATGCCAGATGCCCATTGACTGGATGACTGCAAATCTGGGAGTTCCCAGGACTCCTCAGGTTTGATAGTTCACTATAACAACACACAGAACACAGGAAAAACTATGCTTATAATTAGGGTTTTATTATTAATGATACAAATCAGGATAAGCCAAATGAAGAGATACAAAGGGCAATGTAAGAGAGTCCAAAAGACAGAACTTCTATGTCCTCTCCTTGTGGAATCAGAGCACATCACCCTTATGGCATATCAGTGTTTGCCAAACAGGAAACTTCGCTGAGCCTCAGTATCTAGAGTCTATATTGGGATTTTGTTACATAGATGTGATTGATTGAACTCTACCTCCAGCCCCCTTTCACTGCCCAGGGATTAGGCTGGATTAAATCTTCAACCCTCTCATCAAATGGTTTATCTTTCTGTTGACCAAGTCCCATACTGAAGCTAGGTAGGGGCCCACCATGAATCTTATTAGTGTAAATTCAGGTGTGAGCCAAAGGATTCATAAATAACAAGATACATTTAACATTCAGGAAATTCCAAGGGTTTTAGAAGCTCTGTGCTAGGAACCCATGACAAAGGCCAGACAAAAATTTTATTATACAATCTTGTTAGATGTAGATAAATCTTAAACATTATGCAATTAAAGAAGTACTATTGTATTAGTGGGAAAATGGAGACTCAGATTTCCTACATAGGTCACCTTGGGTCACAAAACCCACATGGCAGAAACAGAAGAAGTACCAGAACACAGATTTTATGGCTGCCAGCTGTGTCCTTTGATTCTCATGTCTCTTACTTTATTAACTTACAGCAAAATGCTCTCCTAACCCTGTCTATATGATATGTATTTTGAGATAGCCAATTTGAAATCAAACTCCAAATAATTCAACACTGGGTAGGACCTTCTTTTATCCTCTCTACCATTCCATGCAGCAGACTGAATCTCTTTTATCACATCGAAATGGAGAGATGACTTCTTAAGGGTAAACATATTGAAGGGAGTAGGATTTTTGAAGCATATGTAATGCATGTTTTTTTGGAATACGGTACCCCAACTTTCTGTTGAGAAGTGTTAAATTTTTGAATAATCCTTGATAATTTTTGCCATTTCCCACTATATGCTGTACTTATTCAAGCCAGTAATTCCTATATCCAACCCTACATTATGATTTGATTTTTTAAGCAGATATAAAGGAAATAGCTTGTCTTTGATTATGTATTATTCAGAGGTATTTCTTCTTTCCCTTCATTATTCAGGGGAGAAAGACCAACACTTTCCATTTTCTGAGAATTCATCAGTCTATAGTCCAAATGCTTAGATGAAATGGTACTTAGCTTGCCCTTTGGAGACTTTTCTCTCTTGTCCTGAATAAGAAAGAGTTACTGCTTTCTCTGCAGATTCAACAGCAGGAGATACTTATAAGCCAGCTTTGGTGTTTGGTTTCATAAACACATGTGGCCATATTTACACATTAGCAGGATTATAAAGTTCCTAGTGATCATTCATGCTTGCCGAAAATTGTAGCTTATATTCAAGGCCTATTTTGGCTTCATTTCAATTGTTTCTCCTTGCCTGCCCTCATACAGACACTAAGCCTTCTTGCTTCTTTTCATTACCCTTTCATTTTTTCTTTTCCTTCTGCTTTCCAATATCCCAGATATTTAAATATAGTGACAGATTTAAGCTTTTAGTATAATTAAGATATCAAACATATTTATTCTACATAATACGGCTTGCTTTTAAAAATGAACATCACCGATCATATATTTTTCCTCAAAGATCGTTTATGATCTTCCATTGTTCTCCATTAAGTTTTAAATGAGGTACAAATTTAGTCTGGCATTCAAAGTCTCTCTTTACAAAATTTATTTCTAATATTATATTATTCATTTTATATATGTTTGATCTGCTTCCAATCAGGCCTATAAAGTGTTTTCTGTACCCCATCAATGTTTTACTAATTGCTTTTGTTATTTTCATTGTCCAAAATACCATTTCCTCAAATGATAAAATTTTGTCGTCTTTAAGATCCATCTCTTCCAGAAAGTCATTCATTCTATCTCTCTGACCCTCCTTTTTTCTTTCCATGAATAACAGACTTTAATTGATAAACCACTA
This sequence comes from Carlito syrichta, assembly GCF_000164805.1. Taxonomy (NCBI): domain Eukaryota; kingdom Metazoa; phylum Chordata; class Mammalia; order Primates; family Tarsiidae; genus Carlito; species Carlito syrichta. Next base: position 258,549 of record NW_007253042.1, read on the forward strand.
TATGCTAGGTACAACATCAGCAGCTGGAAATACAATGGTGAACAATGTAGCAATAGGAGTCTTCTCTTCAAAAACTTTAAAGCTCAGAGAAAGGAGATAGAGAAGTAAAACAAAGTATAAAGAAAGTTATAATGGATGAAGTACGAGGTTCTGTGGGGACACATAAAAAGGGAACCTGGCCCAGTCTTGAGCAATGAAAGAAAGATTCTAAGAAAAAGTGATGTCTGTGCCAAAGCTGGAATAAGAATGTACCACATGCCATGATAAAGAATAAGGAAGGGAAAAAAAGGTTCCATGCAGATTGAAACATGTGTTAAGGCCCAAAGGTGAGAAAAGGCACAGCATATTTGAGGAATACACAGAATTTCTAAATAATCTGAGCATAAAATGGATCAAAGAAGTGATGAAAACTGACACTGTGAAGAAAGTAGGAGATTATTTCAGTTGTTATTGAGCAACAGTAGGAAAGCTCATCCAATAGAAAATTAGATTTACAGATCAAGAAAGTCGAAAAACTTAGTTTAAAAATTTGGATGTCTCTTGTTGGTCACGAACTTAATAAGAGAGTATAGATACAACTCAAGATGAGTATGCAAAAGTGAGAACCTAAAACAATGCTGAAGAATACACTGGTATTAAAAGAGTGGTCAAGTAGTTTAAGAAGGACTGGCCAGAGAAGTAGGAGAAAAACAAGCACATCAACAAGAAACAAGGCAAGACTGGTCAACAGAGTCAAATGCTTCTAAGAAGTTATGTAAGATAGGAAATGAGACATTTCCAATAAATTTAGACAAAATGAAATCATTGGGAGCTCTTCAAAAGGCATCTTCAATGCACTAGTGGTCCAGAGCATGCCTGCCTTGGGTTGAGATTAGCGTGGGTGGTAGGAATGGTGACACTCTGTGTGAGAACTGGCACAAGAAGACTGGCTATAAAAGGGTGAAAAGAAGGACATTCATAGCTAAAGGTAAGTATGGGTTGAGAGAAAGATGTTTTAAGTTATAAACGAAATAATATGTTTACATAGTACAGAGAAAGCTTCAGTAGAAGACTAAAAACACAGGAGGGAGAGAAAACTCTTTTCAAGTAAGTCCATGGAAAGAAAGCAAAACACAAGGGATTACCCTGCCATAAGAGGCTAATTACTTATTTGCAGCCAACAGGATTTTCAGAGGTTAGGTATAGATTCCTTGTAATATTCAGGTTTGAGGGGCAAAAGTTGAAATAATCCCTGCCTGTTGACTTACATTCTTTTCAAGTTTTCACCGATCATATACCTTTTCCAAACATAGTACCTTTTCTATGTTTTCTTTTAACTTACTTGTGGCTTCTTTTAATGCTTACCACATTGTCATATAGGTTTTTTGCTTACTTATTCTATCTCAACCAGACTGTAGATTGATGCTATTCAAAAAAATTGTAATGTAAGCCAAAAATGTGAGCTCCATCTGTAATTTTGTTTTCTAGTAGTTACATTAAGAAAAAATTAAAAAGAGAAAGTTAATTTAATAATATATTTTATTTAACCAACATATTCTTAATGTTGTAACTTTAATGTATAATCAACAAAAAATTATTAATGCTACGTTTCATACTTTTTTGGTGCTGAATTTTTGGAACCCAGTGTGTATTTAGCACTCATATTACATCTCAATACAGACCAGTCACATTTTAAGTGCTCAGGAGGCACATTTGTCTAGTGAGTACTGTATTGAATAGTACAGATACAGATGGTAAGCATCATGAGAGTAGATATTACAACTTCCCTTCATTTTTAATCCATTTTGCTCATTCAACAGTTATTGAATTGAAATCACATAAAATGACAACATTTACCAAAGTAATCATAGAATGTTCAGTAATTTCTTAAAGTATAGTCCTGCATTGCCAAACAACGTTTTGGCCAATGTCAGACTGCATATATAATGGTGGTCCCATAAGATTGCGATGGAGTTGAAAAATTCCTATCACCTAGTGACATTGCAGCCATCATAACATGGTAGTGCAATGCATTACTCATGCCTGCGATGATGTAAAAAAAATCTACTGCACTGTCTTATAAAAGTATAGCATGTATAATTATGTTCAGTACACAGTACTTGATAATGACAATAAGCGACTATATAAATATTTTTTTGTTTGTGTTCTAAGTGTTATAAAAGAGTCAAAACATTTTTTAAAAATTAAAAGATTATAAAGTAAAAAAGTTACAATAAGCTAAGGCCAAGTTATTATTTTAAAAAATTTAAATACATTTAGTGTAATCTACGTGTACAGTGTGCATAAAGTCCACAGTATTGTAATGTCCTAGCCCTTCACATTCACTCACCACTCATTCAGTGACTCACTTCCAGTCACTTTCAGAGCCACTTCCAGTTATGCAAGCTCCATTCATGGTAAATATCTAATAGCTATAAATATAAATAGCTTTTTTCTCTTCTACCAGATTTTTGCTATACCTTTTCTGTGTTTAGGTATGTTCAGATACACAAATACCATTGTGTTACAACTGTCTGCAATATCCTATACAGTAATATCCTATACAACTGTCTGCAATACTGTCTGTAATATCCTATGCTGTTCTGGTTTATGCCTAAGAGCAATAGGCTACACCATATAGTAGTAGATTATGCCATCTAAGTTTGTGAAGTATACTCTATGATGTTCACACAACAACCAAATTACCTAAGGACACATTTCTCAGAATGTATCCCCACTGTAAGCAATGCATGATTGCATATTTAATTGATCCAACAAATAAAATCAGCAATACCTACATAGTGTTTATCAGCCTTGATGCTAGAAAAATCTTTTTTTCTCTCTCTCTTTCTCTCTTCAAATACCTTTAGGAAACTGAGATCGTTTTTTTCACACACAAAAATAATGTTATGTTTATTTAAGTAGCTACATGGGATTAGGATGCATCCCGACCCTGGTTTCATGGTTAGTTGCTCTAGCTTAGGCTTTCCAACTTCTACCTTTTCAGAAGAGATGCTGATAAATGAGTATAAATTAATATAAAATTCATCTGATTTAGTATTAGAGCAGTTGATCTTTTTTTTGCAGTAAATTCCACCGTTTCTCTGATAAGTGAATGGTCTGAAAGACCTGGGGGATCATAGGATCTTCATCATTAGCTACGTAGGAAGCACATTAACATCAAAGAATTTCCTCTACAGTAGCACTTTTGCAGATCATGTCTACTTTTGCTTAGAGATCCATACTACAGTGGTGTCAATGTGCTACTTGATTGAAGTGGTTGAATGAGTCATGGAATCACAGATGTCAAAGTTGGTAGGGACCTTAAAGATCATCTTGTTAGTACTTTGATACTCTTCTCTCTCCAAATTCTTATTATCTCACTTTTACAAGTTTGAAAGTGGTCATAATATCACATTTCTTCTGATATTGAAAGTACAATTGAGACCTGGCATACGTCTGTCCCTAGAACACATTTTTTTTCAAAAGTGTGGTCAGACCAGACTGAATGCATGTAATGTCCTACAGAATAATTCTTGCACATGTGGCTTACAAGTGGGGAATCCCACAAAACAGAATTTATTTATACAAAATGATGTATTTATTCTTACCTGTTTTAATTTCAGTTGCTTTCATAGTACTCTCCATTTGATGCCATACACCTGCCAAGATGCTTTTTCCACTGCTCAAAACAGTTTTTGGACTCATAAATTTTGATGCCTTTTACTGCTTCTGCCATATTTTGTTTCACCTCTTCTACATCGGCAAAAACATTTTCTTTTTTTAAAGAAAAATGCTTTATTCACATGTGTTACATTATGTTTTCAAAATAACAGAAAAATAACAATAATGAAAACACTAACATTTGTGGGGTTATCGCCGACCCGCATAACACTAAAACATTTCCCTTTGAGGACTTTTTTCATCCCAGAAAACCAAAAGAAGTCACTCAGGGCAAGAGCAAGTGAATAGGGAGGGTGGGGCACAGTAGTCAGACTGGGTTTTTTGGTCAAAAACTGCTGAATATTCAGTGAGGTGTGGGCAGGTTGTTCGAGTAAATCCCCCCTCATGACATGGACAAAATGTGTTGAAATACTCTCCAAAAAAAAATTCACTGAAGCCAAACATAACCTCTCATAACAACGCTAGCTGGCACACTGATGTTCATAGAACACTTACCTATTAAAGGATAGCCTATACTACAAGAGGCCCACCCTCCAAAAAATATTCCATGTTTTTTTGAGGGGTGCACCCTCGTGTTTATTTGCAATTGATTTAAAAAAACACTCTGCATATATTATCTTCCTCTTAAGTAGTTAAGCTTTATGTATTCTTGAAGTATCAAATGCATCTCTTTAAATGGATTCTCCCATTTATTTTAAATTTCCTAAAATAAAATAAATCCTCACTACGTATGGACTTCTTTGTCAGTTCCTGCCACTGTACTCCCAGCTGTGGCTACTGAAGAGCTCCCAGCAGATTGCGCAGCTTTGCCTAATTCCTGAATCATTAAAATTCAGGCCTGGTGGTATATTAGAAACTAATTCTTCACCAGCAGGAATATGAAAATTAGTCTGTATCCCCATGCCAGGTGTCCCTTTTCTCCCAAGGACTGCATCAGCACCAAGCTGAGCTTTCTTTCTCTAACTACTCCTCCTCTTCCTCTTTCTGCCTTTCCATTTCATTCCACTCTGCTGCCTGCCCTCTTGGGCCCCTTACAACAAATCTCAACCCCAAACCAAGTCTTCTAGGGCTCTGACCCTCCTCCTAGCTTCTACAGGTCTTTTCCTACAGGGTCTAGTTCTTATTCCCGGTGGGTGTCTTTGGTGACTGGCTGCTTCTCTGCTTGAATCCCAGTGGGACTCCCTGACAGCATGGCTGTTTCCTCACCTCATGTCAGGTACCAAATCAATCCCTGTTTGACATTTCTTGCTTCTCTTCCTTTAAATGAGACCTTGTGGAAATCTGGCCCAAGTCTAGAGGATTCACTGTAGTACTCTAGATCTTGTGATTTGGACTTTAGGCCCTCTTTTCCTGGGCCTAACTTTCTAGGATTGTTCCTCCTAGCCTTGGTTTTCTTGTTCCCAGATAACTTCCTTCTCTCCACTATTCATTCTGCTGCAGGGCGCAGTTTGGCTCAGGCTTAAGTTATGAAAAGTATCAGATTCTGGCCATTGTTTTAGAAGCAGACTAAAAAATACTTGTTTGTGCTATAGTATCTCATTTCAGTTATCCCTAGGAGTCTTTTGGCAAGGTTATTATACTTTTATTATCTCTGATGGCTCTTTTACCAAGAAAATTTAAACATCTGTCTAATTTTAAAATCTAGTTTAAAAGGCACTATCAAAACTTTGTTGTATAGTGTCTCATAAAGAAGAGAAAAGAGATTCTAATATTGTGATTTCTGTTTATGCAGAAAATCATAGTTCCTCAGATTAGTTGAGTAGGAATGGAAACCCATACCATAAAGTACAAGTGATTATTTTTTTCTTTCGCCTTCATATGTTTTTGCTTTTTTGATACTGAAAAGAAATCTACAGTACAAAGATAGACTTGTTTTAGGTATAGAAATTTCTATTATCAAAAATGTGCACACTAGAACGTACCCTGGCTTCGTATATTAGCCTGCAGAGACTTGATCATATATTAGGCTGCAGCAAAAAATGTGTTTATATAGCCATCTTGAAAATTGTCAGACACTATATCACTCGCAGCCTGTCATATAAAGTAAAACATTAAGAAGAATATTTATGGGGTTTTTGTGCTGTCCTAGCATTACAATTCCAATAAATCATTCTGCGGCATGTACCCCTTTCCTTTCTGCCTTTGTAACAGTTGTGCAGCCTAATAAATAGATGGTTAGAACCTGGAAAGTCACAAGCCTGATACAGTCTTGAATTGGAGAGAGGTGATTAAACTGCCATCCTGTGGGATGTTACTCCCTAGGCTATAAGCACCAAACTGACGTTTTCCCCTGTGTACACTTTGCATACCCCTTGCCTGAAATCAAAACTAGTTTGGTAGGATGAAATGGATACGTAACTTAAAAAGGTATTCTAAATCCCAAATAGCACTAGAAAACTGCAAATTAAAAAAGATATCAAGCGGTACCAGTCTTTTTGACAAGGTACTGACACCGAGCAGTCAGAGATGTTACGCTAGCCTTTTGGGTTTAAAAAGGGCTGTTAAGTAAGTAGTTTATCTTAAAGCAGCTGGAATGCTCTCCTGCCCTTTCCGGGATTTTCTAGATCTGTGTTGAGTTTTGTGTTGGGCTCCATACCACCCTTGGTAAATGGTAGGAAATCTGAGCAAAAGTCAGTAGCTTTCATTCTGGCAGATGCTACATTTAAGGGGGATATTAAATGGTGAATAAGATTTCTTGGTATGATTTTTGTTGTTGTTGTTCTGGGTATGATTTCTAACAGTCTATCTTTGTGGGCAACATTGCTGACTTACCATTCAAAGACACTTTTTTTGTGTTTTAATTTTTACCTTGGATACATTCTGCAGTTGCTGCTGTGTACTGAGTCAGCCCACAGTGCTAATGAATTCACAACTTAGAAGGAAAAAAAAGGAATGGACTTGGTTTATGAATGCCATTAATATTCAGTCCAGAGCTTTCACAGTGGGGACCCCTGACCAACATGACAGGCAGATGTGCGGGGCAACTACGAATTCAGGAGGGGTGGGTGTACCCAGGTCCCTACCTTCATTTATATTTCATCTTTGTACATTAGGCCTTGCAAGAGAGAAAATGGTAAGTGCCTCTAGGCTTTTATTTTCTTACTCTTTCTTCTTCTTTGTTTAGTTGTGCATTTATACAGAGATGGGAATGGATGTCCATCTCTTGTTTAAAAATTTCATATTTTTTTTTCAGGGTTCCTAGGATATCAGGTACAAAATCAAATGTAAAAAAAAGCTACCACCAGACTTGAAGGAAAAAAATTAGTGTCATATTAAAAGGTGGCTAAATATGACACAAATATTTATTCCTTCTATTTTAATCTATTGTTTAAGGAAGCCACACCTGGTTATATAGCATTTTACTGTTATGTTAGACACATTGTGAAATCCAAGCTACAGATTTGCAGTGAGGACATATTCTGACTAATCTATAATTCAGTGTGATGAGCATGATCCATATTTCCATGACCCTGCATGAAAATCATGTATATATTTTTAATTGCCAGTTATATGCTTACTTGCTAAGTTAAAACGTGTTCTGTAGATTTCCAAATTTTCTAATTATAGGATGTTTTTTAGTGCTATGTGTTCAAACTATCTTCCTTAGATCAAGTTGTAAATTTAAATAGGTACATATTAATATAAAACTTATCAACATTTACAGATTGACGAAAACAAATTGGTACAAAAGTTGTATATGTAATATAAAACTGTCAAAACAGTTATAAATCTATACATTTATAAATTGCATAGAAATGGAACAGGTGGGTATGCTACCCAGGAATAGAGTTAAGGCCATAATTCAGGGCCTCCCAACCCATTTGTGATTTCATAGAAGTTCTTTGACTTTTCTGAATACAAGTGTTTATAAAATAAAGATCTGATAACAAGACAAGTACTATTACCCCTGAATTACTACAGAAAATTACATAAAAGACCTGACTGTATTACAGCTCCAAATATGTCATAACACTATCTTCACTGACTCTAAATTGCTCTCTAAAACTCTTGAAAACAAAAACCATGGCTAGATAACCTCTGCACCTAGCGTAGTGATTGGTATAGAGGAGACACTTGCTAAGAATTATTGAATTAATGAATGAAAGCTCTTTGGTTTCTTAGTCATACCTAAGATCAGAAACTGGTTATGCCATATATGACCCAAGTAATCTTGAATAAGTTACTCAACCTCATTGTACTTTGGTTTAGCATCAAGAAAAAGAAAAAAGAAAAAAAAAAAAAAAAAGCTACTTTTTAAGGTAATTGTAAACTTCAAATAAAAGTAATTTACATTAAAAGGGATGGCACATTTTCAGGGTTCAAAACATGTAACTTATTTTCCCACTACCTACCCTTTACATTGCTAAGGTACAAATTTGTGTATAAGTGTATAGAGAAACTTGCTAATGCATGATTTTTATTCAATCTTTCCAGCAGTCTTTCTTATCTTCAGTGTAAAAGTATAAAAAGAATTTACCTGGGAACAGAAAAAGTGAGTGGTCATAAAAGAGAGAGGAAAAAGAGAAGGAAACATGTTGCCTCGGCCTTTGGAAATTCCATGACTGTGGGAAATGCTTGCTTTCTTGCCTGTGTTCTGGGTGTCCTTGCCTTGCTCTGCTTCTGGCAGTGCCAGTTTTCTGACTTTTTTGGTCTGGTCCTTGATGTCCCCAAGAAGCCACAGGTTATTTCCTGTATACCCTGCTGGGGCATCCTGCTTAGCTCATTTTTTTTTCTGTTTCCTTTGAAAACCCTTATTGTAAACTACCCAGTATCTCAGGCCTCTACTCTTCTTTCGCTAATCTGATAAATTCATCCCTGCTAGGGAAGATTTTAAGCAAACAGTGATTTGATCAAATTAAGTTTTTGTTTCATTGCTTGTATTTCTAGAAAACGGCAAGGTTTTGATGAAAAGTTTTTGGCTGGTGCTTCTCAAATCACAAAAAAGGCCCACAGATTTTGTGCTGATTCTGTTGAATCTTGACAGCAGTTGGTGGTAGCTGTTTGGGCCTTTGAGGAGCAGAAAAACTCTAGAGAGTACATTCTTTTTCATTCAAAACAAAAAGAGCTTTATTCAACTCTTTTCTGGCCATTAAGGCAATCGACACATATATTGTACCAGTATGAATTAGGTACAAGGTGATAGACAAAGTAAATTAGTTCCTTATAAGACCCCTATCTACTCTTAGCATTTAGAATATGTATATTTTTAGTATTTTTCTCTGTTTTTATAGAAGAAAATTGAATCATGTCATATTTTACTCTCCTTTTTTCAGTAAACAATATATTATAGAGTTCAATGCCAATAAAGACAGATTTACATGATCATTTTTAATAGCCACATAGAATTCTATTGTATATTATCTTACTCTTTCCAGGCTACTGTAACAAAATCCCATAAACTGGGTAGTCTATTAACAATTGAAATTTATATCTCACAGTACTGAAACCTGGAAAGTCCAAGATCAAGGTGCTGGCAGATTTAGTGTCCGGTGAGAGCTTGCTTTTTGGTTACAGACAAGTCTTCTTGCTGTGTCCTCACCTGATAGAAGGAGAAAGGGATCAATATCTTGCCTTTTTTAAAATAAGGACAGTCATTCTATTTATAAAAGCTCCACCTCCAAGACCTAATTGCCTCCCCAAAGCCCCACCTCTTAATACCATCATTTTGGATATTAGGATTTCAACATATGAATTTTGAGGAGACACAAACTTTCAGACCATAGCACATGCTAATATGTTAATTTGTTTAATTATTTTTCTATTAATAAGTGTTATGGTTGTTTCCAGTTTTTTATCCTTATAACCAACATCCATGAATTTTCTTAAAAATACAACCTGTTATGAATCTGATTGCACTCTGTTATATAATTTTGGATTATATTTATAATTGATTTGTTGGGTCTAAGTACATATTTAGAATTATGATTCATTTTTCCAGATTGTCTTTTCAAATGTTTGAGTCATTTATCTTTTGCACTAAAAGAATATTTAATGGATCTAGTCACTAATACATATACACATAGGTGCACACACACACTAGGTAATAACCAAACACCTTTTGGTGTTTATAAAATTTCACATTCATTGAACCCTTTGACCCTTAAAACTATCCTGTATGGTAGGTAGGGCAGGTATAATATCTAGTTTTTATTGTTAAGTAAACTAAGACAACCTAGTATGTGCACTTTCTTTCTAGTAAGTGCTGCTTCCAGTATCCTTTCATTACCATCTCTTTATGGAGTGTCTTAGTCCATTTTGTGCAGCTATAACAGAATACCTGAGAACAGAGAACTTATAAAAAACAGAAATTTGTTTCTTACAGTATGAGTCTGAAAAGTTCAAGATCGAGGGACTGGCATCTAGTGAGGGACTTCTTGCTGCATTATTCCAGGATGAAAGGCAGAAGGGCAAGAAAGAGGGGGACAGGAGAGTAAAGATGGTGAAGCTCTTCTTTTCATAACAAACTAACTCCCCAAATAATGTCATAATTCCATTAACTCTTCCCTTATGGCCTAATCACCTCTCATTAGGTTCTACCTCCCAACATTAGGGATTACATTTTCAACACAGGCTTTTGAGAGGCACGTTCAAACCACAGCATGGAAGTAAGATGATATTTTATAATATTTATTGTTTAGATTCAATATTTTAAAAATCCACGTCCTTGCTAAAAGAAAACTAGTGGCCTTTTATTTGCATAAAATTTGCATCGAACTCCTTGGAAGTCACTATAAACAGAAATCCTCTTAGCCCCTTATTAGGAAAAGCTACCTTTTTTGGTAAAAGTAAATTCAAATCTTTAAGGCTGGTACTGATAAGATTCTTTATTATTGGGAGAGAGGATCTAAACTACACAGTGCCATTCTGCTTCTAAGGTCCACCACCCCTTGGATTTTCTTACTAATAATGCTGCCATTTCAGTAATGCCCAAGAGAACTGATTTACCTTTTAATACCTTGGTCATAGCCTTTCATTTAATATCTGTAGCATAGTTGAGACAAGTCTGTGATATTTAAACACACTATTAAAGGGAAATCAACAGAGGATATATGTCATGTTTTTGTTGTGCTATTATAGACACTTGTGAATCTAATGTAAGTCATGAATTACCTTAATAATTAAACTACATGTCAACACTCATGCAAAATATTTTATATATTAGTTAACAAAATCTGTGGACTCCACAGAGTCCATAGATGGATTATATATATCAATTTTAAAATCTTTGCCTGAGAGAAATTTGATTTGAAAAGACTGTATCTGACTCTCTTGAATTATTGTCATTTCTTCAAAATATTTGTTCTTTCTTGAATCATCCTTTAACTTATTAGCCAATACCCAATATTACATCCCTATATACCTCAACTCTTTAAAGTATAGATCATGAGAAACCTATGCTTATTATTACCTAACTACAGGTCTCCTTCCCAACACTTTACAGTTTCTTTCCAGACCTCAGTGCCCTGGTTCCACATAGCCTTCAGGAAAATAGCTATGTTTCTATATAATATAGCCATCATAACACACAGCAAAAAGGGAAAAACACATACAGAACTTAGTTGGGGAAGACCTTCTATTTCTCCTCTTGCTTTCTGTTTCTTTCAAGCCCTTTCTAATGTTTGAGGCAGTTTTCTTTTTGTTTGCTGCAAGAAAGAATTTAAAGTTCTATATTATTTTGTAGTCTAAGAAATTCTATAACTTGAAAAACTCCTTCTCTCTGTATCTTAAAACAGTTGCTAGGAGACACTAGCTAAACAACTATAAATCAATAAACTTGTGGTCTTATGTTCCCTGAAAGTAGAGGGATAATGTGTCCTTTTGCAACAGAGAATATACTAGAGAGAATTGAGCAAACTACTCAGAGACAAGATCTCCAAGTTCTTAAGCAAAGGGTGAGAGAGAATGAGAGAGAACAGAATAACAAAGATGATTTTCTGAAAAAGGAACTTCTAAGATAATATTGAAAACATCTATTTGATGGAGAACTTATAAGAGTTGATAGTAAAAGAAAGAAATGGTTTTCTGTAAAATCAGGTAAAAATTTCACAAGGGCGTGAGTGAGGTTTTTGGTTTAGGGCATTTTAACAAGACATTTTGCAGTAGTCCAAACTGTGGTGCTGCAAAGAAATGAATGCCTTTGTCTCATTTGATAATTTAGTAGAGCAGTTATCCTCAATTTTCCCATTTTTAAGCCCAATGAAAATTTGTTCATTTCCCCCTAACTCCCCCCAAAATAAACCAGTCATTCAGTGGGGCTTGGAGTACAGGCTCTCCTTTAGTGTTCTATAATTCTAGTGTTCAGCTAAAGTAAGGCTTTACCTACTTTGTGCTATTTGAGGAAAAATGAAAAGACTATACTACTGCTCTCCACTGTTTTTTTTGTTTGTTTTTGTTTATTGTTTGGGTTTTGATTTACTCATTCTGTCTATGCCTTAATTTCCTCAGTTATCAGTTTACTTCCTTGTCTATTAAAAGACTGAGACATGTTAAGCACACACTATAAAAAGGAAGGAAAGAAGGACTCTGGTAAAGGTTAATACTTTAGTTTTATCAATACATACTTCAGAGGAATTAGTTGCTGCAGCCTGAGCAGGGGCCAGAACAGGATGGATATTTGGCAAAGGGTTGAAACCCAGAGAGGGAAAATAGGTTACTTACTTCAGCAATTTTATCAGAGGTCAATCAGGCCAGACCTCTAAGGATCACATGAATTCTGAGAGGCACGAAAGGAAATTAAAATATTCGACTTGGGAGGCCAATTTGGGCTGTTCACTTATTCCAGTACAGAATTAGTGCTCTGTAACTCTGGTCTCCACAGGCACATTTCATCTCAATGGCCTCTAGTTACCAGTGTTTTAAAAATGTAATACTGTTTCAGTAGTTTAGGCTCTTGAATAACACCATTTCCAAGCCTGTGCCATAGAAAACCCCACCACCATACAAACAATAATGACCAAAGCATTTTTCATGATCATCTTAATGCAAAGGATGACTGCTTTGACTTTTATGCACTTTTAGTGTCCATTTGTAAAAGCCTGGGTTTGCTAACTTCCAGTAACCTCAGCTCCAGGAAATCTATGTCCAGGGTTGGGTGACATAGGTGGTGCTAAATGTTGTTAGCCTTGGGAGAAAGCTAGATTCTAGTTATGATTGAGCTCTAACATTTTTACTTTGGCAAGTTACATCTATTTGGGACTTAGTTGCTTCATCTGCATACAAAGAGGATTTGTTCAGGCTTATCAAACAGGAGTTTACTAGGTATCTACTGTGCATAGGGCACTGTGAGTCTAGATAATTCTTAACTCGCTTTTTGATCTATAATCCTTCTGCTTTGTTTTTCAGCCCTAGCCCAGTTCAAGGCTCATCACTGAGTCCAGTTTGGTAATGATTATCTTGATGTGGTCTCTTATCGAGTCAAAAGACTTCTTTCCCAATGAGTACTACAGGTTCTATATTCAGACTCTATATCCAGTCCTCCCAGAGACTGGATTTTCTCTATGTGATTTCCAGATTCCCAAGATCATTACTACTGTGCCACCATCCTTGTGCCCCTGCTTATTAGCTGCTATTAGAAACACTTTCTTGTTATTCTTTCCCATACTTTGGCCTGGACTTTGGCCCTGAGTTCTTGAGGTCTACGTCCTATTTTCCCTGTAGGTTGGTCAGAGTCTTAATTCCTGAATCACCATCTTTCTAGTAATCTATCAGTCTTGCTTCTTTACTTCTGTAGCCCAGATGGACTCCCTGAACATATTCGGTGCTGGCTTTCCCTCTACAGAATGATTCTGCCACGTTCTAAGCCCAGTTCTGACAGAATCCTGATTAAATACACCCACCAAAATGAAATAGAATCTGTTTATGGAAAATCTGCAGGCAAATGTAACATACTTGGATTGGTTTGCTTTTGCTGCTTATCTACACAGAAATGCCAAACAGCAAGTACTCCCTATTCTAGCTGGTAACAAACCAAAAGGGACTAAAAGTACCACATTTCTGTTGTTTCATCATGCCCTTTTCTGTTTTCCTTTATTTTAAATTCTGTGTCAAATATCCATCTGTGTGTTGTCCTTGTACCTCCCAAGCATTGACTCTCTTTGGACCTTTGGTTTTAGAAACATGCACACACACACACACACACACACACACACACACACACACATGCAATTAAATGCAGGCTTTGACTTTTCACCTGGGAAACTGGAAGGATAAGGTGAGCTAAGCTTTTAATTACAAGTACCCATTCAGGGAGGCAGGGAGTTTGAGCTTCTGACAGCTACCACTGCTCAACCTAATCCCATCTTTCAGGGAAGAAAAAGAAAAAGCCCACATGTATCTATCTACAAAAATGTTGACTTAATATATTTGACATTTAAAAAAAATATATATATATGCTAAGGTAAATTCTGCTTTAAAACAAGGAAAATATTGTTGTTTAGGTGAAAGCTTTATGTAGCTATGATTCTTGGATTCCTCTTAGGTTATTCTATCTCTGTTTTGTTTGAAGTTGACTCTCGTTATACAGAAATGCCTGTATTCGACACCTTTATAACTGCTTTCATCCAGAATCCCAAATCTCTTTACAAATACTAATTACTGTGGTCTAATGTCACTGAAAATTGTTAAATATGCTCCAAAGAGGTTAAACACTTTAAATCCCGATTTACAAATTAAAAACTAGAATGTGGAAAAGCTAAGCTGCGTTTGGGGATTTAAATAGGGTTTTGGTTGAGACAACTGGAAATGACAGCTGTCAACCCAGTCCCCTAGTCCTTGAACTCATTTGATATCCTGCACTTCTTGAATTATTATACATTTAGAAAGACAAGTTGGCATTGTGAATGCAGACACTGAAAATCTCCTTTCCTACAAATAATATATAACACCTAAAAATATTACTGTAGAGTAGTGGCATCTTTCCAGGTTAAAATTAAAAATTTTTAAAGAAGTCATTCTTTAAAACCAGTATAATCAGTGGAATAATTTTCCTCTTTTTCAGCAATCTCTAGGTATCCACCAACAAGATTCAGTTTTGTAAATTTAAAAAATACAGAAATACATATATACCTTATACATAGAATGCATGCATGTATATCATATATACACACAAAATAAAACAAACAAAAGTTATTTTCATTTAATATTTTGATATGAGGACCAAGTAGATGAGAGCCTACTTGTTACGCGAATATGTATCAGTGTATTTCTAGCATTGCCTTTTTGATCTCTAAAGTCTTGTCTGTATTTAGAATTTTGGTGAAGATGCAGGATACAACATTTATACACATGGGTTCATAGTCTAACTTCATCTCAGTATTATCTTATTATGGTTTTTCAAAAAAAACTTTTGAACTAGAGGTACCTCATAGGCAAAACTGTAAGTAGGCATACATAGACTAGAAAGAATGTCTAATGAATGAGGCTGATCTTAGAATAGGTAATAGATGGTAAGAATTTTATTAGGATTTTCATAGGTATGAGGTAAATAGACATAACATTAGATTAGAGTAGGTATTTGGAAGGTGAGAGTAAAGAGATGCAATATGTTCTTCTATGTATTGATGAGGAAAATAAAAGACTGCCATTGGCACAAGTAATTTTTCTTGAGGTTGCAAAGAGGCCTTTCCTCCTGAGCTCTATCCTAGAATGTCGGACCCTTGGTGTCTGAATCTAAGGATCATGTTTTCCTACCTGAATGCAAATCAGTGTATTTGGATGACTCCTTTGGAAATGAGGATGTTATATTAGAAAAGATGTAAGTTGGTGAGTGGGTGAGAGGCCAATAAAATATCTCTTGCTCTTGCCAGAACACTCTTCATGTTTGTCAAATAATTGTAGCAATTTAGTTCCTATTCACAACCTCTTGTATTAACATTTCTTTTCTTAATTTTAAAATTTTCCTAAGGTCCCCCAGCATAAAGTAATGATTGTAACCTAATAGCTCTCTACGAATAATAATTTTCCTGAAAATTTGCTTTTGATTATAGATGATCTTGAATTTTGTGCTCTTAAATTTTGCATGTGAAATGTCATTCTCTAAATTGGGCTGATTCCTACACTAGTCCAACATTAGGAAAACACTAAAAGTTTTGTTCCAGTTCCACACTTGGTTTTCACTGGGTTTTATTAAATGATAAATGATTATATATCTAAGTATATATAATATATATACATAAATCTGGAGCCTGTAGATTTCTGAGTTCAGGTTTCCTCTATTCTGCCTCATAATTGGACAATTTGAACATAGATGATATGTGAGGATTAAAGTGAGTTTGATCTACATATGGCTTATTACTTTATATTTATTATTTTTATCCACAATTATATTGATTCACCCCACAATTATATATATATATATATCCACAAATATTTGTTTTTATATATCTACATCTCTATATGGTTATCTGTATTACATGGGTTGATCAATGTAAAGCACATAAAATAATTTGTGGCTCATGGTAACTACTCAATAAGTATTAGCTGTTGCTGCTTCTGTTACAGTTGTTTCACTCGTTGTTTTATTGTAGTTGTTATATAACATAATTACTTTTCCAAGGAAGGATGAACTATGATTTGAAGCAAGACAGGAGTTTTCATAATTAGAAACTCTTATATTGGAGCCTTGCATACCAGAAGGACATCCTAACTGACTCTCCTCCAAAGAGGAATATTTTACCTCCCTAAAGGCTGGCATCTTTCACCCCAGAGGGCTCCTATGCAATTGATGGATCTATTTCTGATGCTGCCTCTGAGGAAGGAGATAAAGGCCATTTAGAATGTGGGCCATTATGATTGACCCTTCAAGGATGTGTTTTACTCACCTTTGAACAAGTACTCTTTATGGAGGATGGGTTTTTTGTTGCGGCCAGGTATTAGCAGGATTCATGGAGTAAGCTACAAGGAGACATTTTAGTGACTCCTAGCTGAGAATTTTTCTTTGGCTTGATGAAGCCCATGGAAGCTCCCAAGCTAGCCTTGGAGATTCTTATATTGCTTCATAGGTGCCAGTCCACAGGAAAGAAGGCTCATATCTAGAGTAAATTGGCATTCTGATTGGTGTATAAAGAAAGTAAAATTACATTTGGCTTGGAATGAAACTTTGTACCAGAATGAACTCTGAGTCATACTCCATAAGCTCAGGGTTATTATCTATTATCACACATATGAATAACCTCTCCATCTTGTCACTGCCTATGTACCATCTTTTCTAATTTTTCCCATCACTGTAGTTCATCTCTCCAGTCTCCAGGCTAAGCCATTTATCCTACCTGCTCCCACCATCATTTATCCTAAGAGTGTGTACTGTTAACAGTCAGATTATTCCTGCCAAATTCCTCACAACTCTCACAAATTGATAGTGTTACATGGTTGTTTAGAACATGGGCTTTATACTTAGTCCAACTGGGCTGCATGTCCCTTTTCCAACTTGCTAATTGGGTGAACTAGGGCAGGTTATTTAACCTCTCTGAGTCTTCCTCTCGTTGTTCATAATATGGTGATATGAATAAATTTAAGGAGTTGCTCGAAGGTTTAAAAACAATGGTATATGTAAGGTGCTTGGCACATTGCTGGTAACTGATTAAATAAGAAGAATATGCAAAATACTGTGATATTTTAGCATGAATAAGAATTCATCTCAGCTATTACTAACATTTTCTTCTTCTTAGTGCTTTCTCCTTCACTCAATTGCTCCCTCCCTTTTTTAGGCTTTTCGGAATAGAATAATAGAATAACGTATCATCTCTGACCTCTGGTTGCTGAGAATGGGAAGGAGTCTGGGGTGAGAAAAGAAAAGTGGAAAGATGAAAAGTATAAACAAAAAACTGTGAGAATTCCTAGTAGGGAAAAATTAGTTCTGACTAGAAAGGAGAGTTGTCAAAGAAGTCTTCACAAGGAAGGTATTATTTGAGCTGACTCTTGAATGACTAAAGACAATTGTTTATGATAAAGAATAAAGGAACAAGAGAAAGCAGGAAATGTGATCACAATCAAATATATTTGACTCACTATAACTTGTCAGGTAATAAGAGTGAGGTAAGCAAAACAGCTTACCTGTGTCCTGAAATTCTGACTATCAGAGAAGCATTTGTTCAGAATAGTTTGATTAAATATTATTTTACTGTTTCTGTTTTGACTCTGGAAGAGACTTCAAAGTGAATAAGAATAGGACAAGCAGTTAAATTCTTATTTTTGTAGCTGTTTTAAGGCGCTTATAAAATCTGTAATGAAATAGATTTTTCTTTCAAGTGGCACATTTTTCTGAGTCTGAGATAAGGTGGTTTACAGTTTCACTTTGGAGGCACCCGACTGTCCCAACTCCCACCACACAAACAAACCTATCTACATCTAATAAATTTGTTTAATCCTTAATAAAAATAACAATGAAAGCATAAACAGTCTTCTTTCTAAATACTAATCATGATTAACCAAAAGTTGTTTTGGTTTTTCAAAGACATTTAAAAAATCTTTCTTGACATGCAGTTGCTTGTGCTTATACACATATCATTTCAAAGAGCATTACAAGAGCCAGAACAGTTGGTGTTAGACTTAGAGGAGAGATTAGCAGGATTCCATTCCAGGAAAATCGTTATGGTGATCACATGTCACTTGTCATTACAGATAAGTCTTATTGGTCTTCTTCCTTCAGTTTCAGTTTGGACTTAACTTATACTTGATAAATCGCTCTTTATCTTCTAGTCTTCTAGAATTCACTGTATTCATCTGACTGGCTGCCAATGTACACTGACTATTCTATTACCCACCTTCAGACTGTCTTTCATTCCCTTCCCTAAAGCCAAAAGAAATAATGTTTTATGTTTGTATGTGAGAATCAATAGCACATATGCTGTTGTGTTGAACAAAATGCCTCAAATGAAGCAAAGCATAAACAAGGTACTTGGGATAGCCCAGACTGAATAAGATATTGTTGGATCACCCCTAAAAATGTTTGTGTTTGTAGAATATTTAGAAATTCTGTAATTAATCATGGCAAAAATCTATTCTTCTCCAAGTTTATACTTCAATTTTGAAATGCAACTCTAACCTAGATATTATCTAAGGAAATGAATGTTGTACTATTTTAGTCAGGGTTCTCCAGAGAAACAGAAACATAGATATATATTTATAAATATATATCTCCTTAGCATACCCTTTCTGTTTGAACTTTATTATATATAATTATTTATATTTATATATTATAATGAACAATAATTTATATAAAGGGATTTGTTATGGGATATTTGCTCATGCAATGATAAAGGCTGAGAAGCTTGCTGTCTGCAAGTTATGGAGGCCCCGTCAGGTCAGGGTATATAGTTCTAGTCCAAGTCTGAAGACCTGAAAACCAGAAAGGCCAATCAGTGTTGTAAGTCCCAATCCAAGGGGAGGGAGTAAACTCAAGAAGAGATAACTCACCATTACTCTATCTTTTTGTTGTATTTGGTCCCTGGATGGATTGGATGATGTTCACCCACATTGGTGAGGGTGATTTGCTTTACTCCGTCTAATGCTAATCCTGTCTGGAAACACCCTCACAGTCACACTCCAAAATAATGTTTTACCAGCTCCTGGACATCCCTTAGCTCAGTGAAGCTGACATAAAATTAACCATCACAGATTCTATTCCTTTTTCACTAATATATCCTTGTCTATCCTATTTATTTCTTTTTAACAATGTGTATTTTTGCTATACTCTAAAAATAATTTCTTTTTTTGCTATCATTCTCTCCTATGTGACTGTATGACCACCCTCATGCACACATTCACCCCTTAATGGAAATTTGGTCTTTATATTAGCTCTAGTAGGAAAAAATCTCCATATTTAGCACAAAGTTCTGTGTTGAATATATCATAAGAGTTCAGTGTCTGTTGAGTAAGTAAATGTGTGAATGAATGAAAATTAATAGGGATGACAGATAAGAAATAAAGTCGAATTATAGTAGATTGTCTACTCTTTGTGCATCTTGTTTTGGAAAGAGTTTGTGTTCATGAAGAGCAAAAAATATTTTGACTAATGCATTAGTAAGTTAGCTAGTACAGACACAGGAAGAAGTCCACAATTTCAGGTCAAATCTTATTAGACAGCAAATGACAGTGAATTTACTTTCAAAATGGATATAGAATACAACTTCACATTGAAACACAACTACCACAGCCTTCACTACTCTTTTACTACTATGGTATGCCTCATTTTATAAGTGGATGCTCATTCCCTTTGAGATACATCCCCAGATCTGTAGGTACTCCCTTTGCGAAAGACCATATGCTTTCATAAAGTTCTGCAATGTAAGTTTTCTGTGTTTTTTACCCATAGATAGCTATAATTTCACCTTTCAGTTAAGGAATTATCCCTGATGAAGATATTAAGAGGGATGACACTAGCTTCCGTGATCAGATCTTAACAGCTTAGCCTGGATCTAGTCATTGCAACCTGTGATTTCATTTTTACCAAAGGAAAAGAGAGACATAAACTTTAGTAGGTTGATGTGAAAAATAGATTAGGAGTTATATTTTTAGATACAAATGGACCAGAGTTTTAGACTTGGAAGCAGATGTGTATGTGACAATGCAAATTCAGAGGTGATTATACAGGGGATTTGGTAACCCAAAAAGTAAAAACACCAAAATAGTGGTTCAAACAGAAACAGTGTGATAAGGTTACCCACTATGTCAAGGCTAGGACATAAACACTTTGGTGAGGTGAATTACACTTGTACCATACATATTAATAAGATAAATATGTTCTTACTTGCAATTGATAGCTTGTTGAAAATGAATAATATCTTCTTCTAGGCAGTAATTTCTACTGATTTACTATTAAGACAGTATTCCTGAGTAAGCATGATTTATATCCTACATGACAGATAATCTTTCCTTTCTGTCTCTAAGAATATACATAGAACTCTTTACAATGATAGCATCAAAGAGCAGAACTGACTTCTGAAAATTTTTAGTTCCTTGCTAATATTTAATACTTCTCTAATTAGAATACACTTTGCACTCTTTTTCAGCTTAGGTGATTTTTCTTAATAGGTTCTACCCATCCCACCTCCCAAAAAACTTAAATTGTGTTAGTAATAAAAATTTCACTATACTATGAAACTTTTGCCATAACCTAGAAATCAAATTACAGGTATTTATTGAGCACCGATGACTATGTAGACATTGGTTAACTCACAAGACTTTGTAATTTACCAGTTTTAAGTAGGCAAAAAGAGAAGATCAGAGAATAGTCTATTTATTTTATGGTACTGAATTCTAAAATAACTGTAGAAGAGAAGAGCTCTATTAGACAATTTCTCAGCACATTGTATTGGTGTTTTGCTTCTGACTTAACCACTTAGAAAATAGTAAGGGGATTTGCAGAATTCCAGGGCAATTACATGTTCGTAGTTTATGCTTTTTGGTTCCAGTCACATTCCATTTATACCCTGAGGTTTTATTTTGTTTGATTTTTTACCTTTTTCAGTATTCTGAATGTGCACACTGCTTTCAACGCAATCAACTATTATTGCCCAGACTTTTCAAGACTACTCCTTTCTTCTTAACCAGTCCTCCATCCTCTACTCAGTATCATTTTATTTTCTCCATGCCAAAACACCTGATTTCTCCTCATCCTTATTTATGTCTTTCATGACTAATTTTCCCAGGGCTCTATCCTTTGGCTAATGACATCTAAGCTCAAGATTAAGAAGCCCGTGAGGTCAGAAGTTTCTGTTTTAAATCCTTCTCCATTCCCTTTTCTTCAAATTGGGCTATGCTTCTTTCATTTATTCTAAATTAAACTTTTCCTCGGGCATGGATTTTATAAGACGTCCTCTGCTTTCAAATCCCTAAATCTACCCTCTCTTCCAAAACTGTAAGCCAAGTGTTACTTGTCAGTTCATTGATTCTGGCTTGAAAGTCAGGAAAAGCAAAAACTCCCCACCAGATGACTTACTTGTTCTACTCTCTCACTTTGGAAAAAAAGACAAGTCTTGTGTCAGATTTTTTTTTTCAGAGTAGTACTTTTCCCAGGGATAAAAACTTATTTAAAAAAATGTGATCTTCTTAGAAGAATTATGCCACATCAGAAGGTGCCATCAAATACGTTTTTTTGAGGTGCTTATAAAGCAAATACCAGAACTTTCCTCATCACAGTTCACAATGAAAATAATTTGATATTAAAGATCAAATCTATGACTCTAGCTAAAGTAGATTAGTTATAAAAATTTCAAAAGAAACTTATGGAAAGATAGTCTTACCTATAAGGAGTTTCCATGACCAGGATCCCAGGAATAGCCTTAGGTTTATCATTATACTTATCAAATGAGATACTGCAAATACAGGTCAGAACAGTGTCAGCCACACAGAAGGCACTCAGCAAACATTAATCAGCTTTCTCATTTTTATACAGAGGGTGCCAAAAAAAATGTATACACACTTTAAAAAGGAAAAAGCTGTATTAAAATTATAATGCTCAATAAGATGAATACAAGTCATGTTTGACTTCTGCTATTACAAGAGGTGCTCAAAGTGGTTACCATCAGCGTTCAGACACTCCTGATTATGGTGAACATCTCTTAAGATTGCTTAAAATGTGTATATATTTTTTGTGGCATCCCCCGTATTTGTGGTTCTTCTATGCCATCTGTCTTCTCTCTCTCTCTCTCTCTCTCTCTCTCTCTCTCTGTACTTAAAATCCACCTGAGTGCTTATATATAAGCTATCATAATTATTTATCTCAAAAATCTAAAGACTTTAATCACCTCATATGTCATATGATATGGCTTTATGAGTTTTAAATTTAGAAATGAGAATCAGCACATTTTGACCTCTATTGCAAGATAAAATTTGTAATGGAGAGTGGTAAGTCTCATGCATTCAGGTTCCATAATTCAAAATAATTTTCAGTAATAATTCTGACTTCAGTAGAGCTTTCTTTTTTCTTTTTCTTTTTTTTTTTTTTGAGTTGGAGTCTCACTCTGTCGCCCAGACTGGAGTGCAGTGGCCACTCCCAGCCACTGCAGCCTCAACCTGCTGGGCTCCGGCAATCCTTCCACCTCAGCTTTCCAAGTAGCTGGAACTACAGGTGTGCACTACCACACCCGGCTAATTTTTCATTTTACTGTAGAGATGAGGTCTCACCAAATTGCCCAGGCGGGTCTCGAACCCGTGGGCACAGGCAATCCACTCACCTTAGCCTCCCAAGGTGCGGGATTACAGGCTGAGCCACTGAGCCCACCCGAGCTTTCTTCCACATGCTTTTTGACTTTAGAATCAAGAACAGACATAGATAGAGCTTCTGTTAGTGCAACACTTAGCAGGTCACCCACCCCTCTTTTTTGGGGGTAACTTTGAAACTGTTTAAAATAGTATGTTTCAGTGACTACCTCGCCTTCTACTATATCTGCAGAGTTTCTAATTCAATCTTTACAACTTCTGGGCTAGCTTTTATTTTTGATTGTTGAATGAACTACGAGGATGTGAAAGAATTACTTTTGTTTAGGTGCTTCCATGCATTTCTTTAAAATGTTTTTACAATAGCCTTTACCTTCTTTCTCAAATTCCAGTTTTGTATCTTTGGCATCTATTATCTTTCTAAGAGCCTTTCTTTTATTTAAATCTCTATCTTTGCTTCACCCAATTATTTTGCCCATTATGAAGTATAACGGAGGTGAAAAGAACACACTTTTTACTAAATTCTCAAAGAAAAAAAGAGGGATTAGCTGCTAAACTTTTAACAATTGTAGTTTAATTTGGAGAATTAAAATAGTACATAATTACTTATAAAGCTCTACAGACTGAAATGTACCTTCTCTTCAGATACAAAATGTCTTATTTTATCAAGTTAGCATTATCATATTATCATTTTATGAACATGAATAAAACTTGGGTATATTAAAAACTAAAACACCTTCCTTCAGTATCCCTGCATACTTTACTACTTCCTCATTCACTAGCACACAATTCACAGGTCTTTCAATAACCCTGAACACAATCACATACTGGGCTACGATGCAGTAATGTGTTTCTCCACTTAGAATAGTTGTACATGAAATGCATGTGCTTCTCATCCCTTCCCTCCTGAAACATATGAAAAATGTGTTCTTCAGGGCCAATTAGGATCTCCTACCCCTTGTGCAAGATACACTACTTATTATAGTGACAACATAATGCTAAAAAGATGCTTAGAAATAAAACTCAAGAAATTGTAATAAAAGACATGTAGAAATAAAACTCAAGAAATTGTAATAAAAAAGAATATTTGTACATGTGCATGAGTTTAGCTTATTCAAACGTTTAGACTTTGACTACTGCCTGAGTCACAAACTTTTGCAAAACTCTAGCTATCTTATTACTAACTTCACATTTACATTGTTACTTATATTTTCATGGACTTATTTTGTTCTTTGGCCATACATTCTATATGTTTCAGACTTCATGACTTATTGAAGGCTTAAAAGAATTCTCTCTACTAACATAATGTTCACTCACCAAATATTTATCAAGAGCTTATTATGGCTCAGTCAGTTTGGGTCACTGTAACAACATAGCATAGCCTGGATGCCTTATAAACAACAGAATTTATTTCTCATAGTTCTTGAGTCTGGAAAGTCTAAGATCAAGGTGCCAGCAAGTCAGATGTCTGATGAGACCCACTTCCTGGTTTGAGATAGCTGTCTTATTGTATTCTTACATGGTTAAGGAACAAAGAGAGAGAAAGTAAGTGCTCTTGTGTCATTTTTTAAGGACATTAATCCCATTCATGAGGGCTCCATCTTCAATATGGAATCACCTCCAAAGTTCCCACCAACTTGTGTATTTTATAGGTATACAAGCTTTGTCTATTGCAAAACAGCACTGATCTAGATCCTAGGAAGTAAAAACATACTCTTTTTATTTGTTTGTTTTAAAGGTGTGGGGTACATTTCAGGATTAGATATACAAGTGATCATTGTACAGGTAAAGTTTAGGCCTCCCTTTGGTCCCCACTTAGCCTGGTTTGAGATCAGGTACCCTTATTGATGTTATATGCTCCCACCCCTCCCACCCCTGGCAGTTTCTGGCTATCCCTTTCTTACAGAATTATGATAAATGTTCAGCATAGAAGGGAATGATCCTACACTGTTGGTGGGAATGTAAACTAGTTCAACCTCTATGGAAAACAGTGTGGCAATTCCTAAAACAACTATAAATTTACCTTTAATACTCTTTATACTTTTAAATAAATGCCCTAATAAGCACTCATTCTACATAGTGGATGCAATCAGTATAAAAAAAGTAGGTAGGTAAATGTATAGTAAGTGGTGTGGTGTTAAGTGCTATGGAGAAAAACAAAGAAGTTAACGGGAATGGAGATTCAGATGGGGGTGATGTTGTGTATTGTATGTATCTATGCATGTGTGTGAGTATATATGTGCATGTATATGTGTGGCTTTTTGTTTTGTAGGTTTGGCAGCAAAGGTGACATTTGGATAAACACTAAAAAAATAGTAAAGCAAATTATGAAGCTCTAGAGAAGGGCTTTCCAGGAGAGAAGAATAGCAGACTTAAAGTCACTAAGGAGTAACTTTGTTTGACACCTTCAAGGAACAGAAAGAAGTCTCGTTTGACTAGAACAGAATAAAAGAAGGAATGTGGTAGGAAATACTTTCAGAAATGAGGTCTGAAAGTAACAAGGGTGAGAGAAGAAGAATCATGTTCAGACTTTGAAGGCCTTCGTAAAACTATTGCCTTTCTTACAGAACTGACATGATGTGGTTTGCATTGTTGTCTTTCTTTTTAATTTTGTGTGGTATAATTTACAAATAATGAAATATACTTGTCTTAAATTATCAGCTTTAAAATCTCGATAATTGCATATTTATACCAGAGGTGCAAAAAATTTTTAAGAGATATTAAGAGACGTTCACCTTAATCAGAAGTGTCTGAATGCTGATGGTAAACATTTTGAGCACCTCTTGCAATTGCAGAAGTAAACATGACTTGTATTCATCTTACCGAGTATTATAATTTTAGTACAATTTTTCCTTTCATAAAATGTGTATATATGTATATATATATATTTGGCACCCTCTGTATATACCCTGAAACCACAACCCAGAACAAGATATGGAACATTTTCATCACATCAGTAAATTTTCTCATGCCTGTTCTATTTAGTTCTCCCTTTATTCTTTTCTTAAACTTTATATAAGTGGAACCATATAGTATGTACTGTTTTTGTCTGACATCTTTTGTGTAACATATGTTTATGAGATTCATCCTTGTTTTTACATGAATTAACAGTCCATTTCTTTTTATTGTTTTGTATTATTCTAATGTTAATATGTTTATGTTTTTTGTGTATTTTCCTGTTGGTAGATATTTGGATGGTTTCCAGTTTAGGGCTGTTATAAATTAGGCTGCCATAATGTCTTTTTGAGAACATGTTTTTAATTGTTTTGAGTATTTATGTAGCTGCCATGCTGAATCACAGGACAGATGAATGTTCAACTTTATAGCAAACTGCTAAATCATTCTCCAAAGTGGTTGTATCATGTTAAATATCCACCAGTGTTGTGGCTACCCTTTATTGATATTGCTGTTTCCTTTTTTATTTTTCTTTCCTTTTTTTTTTTTTGCAATACAACTGGGTATGAAATGGCCTGTTTTTGTTTTAATTTGCTTTTTTTTGATGCCTAATGATGATGCAAATCATCACTCATTGACCATTCTGATCTCTTCCTTTGTGATGTGCCTGTTCAAATGTTTTGTACATTTTGTAAATGAGTAACTGGTCCTTGAGCTGTTGATTTGTAGAAGTTCTTTACATAGTCTCATAAGAAGTGCTGCTTTCAGATGTATGTATTCTACAAGCACTTTTTTCAAGTGTGCAATTTGCCTATTGCATTTCTTTTTTTTTTGAGTCAGAGTCTCACTCTGTCATTCAGGCTGGAGTGCAGTGACATGCTCATAGCTACTGCAGTCTCGACCTTCTGGGCACAGGAAATCCTTCTAGCTCAACCACTCAAGTAGCTGGAGCTACAGGTGTGTGCCAGCACACTCAGCTAATTTTTGTATTTATTGTAGAGACAAGGTCTTGCCAAATTGCTCAGGCTGATCTTCAACCCCAGTTCTCTCATCTTTGCCTCCCAAAGTGCTAGGATTATAGACATGTGCCATTGTGTCCAACCGCATTTCTTAATGGAGTCTTTTGATGAGCAGAAATTTTTGCTTTTGATGAAATTCATTTTATCATTTTTTGTTCTTTTTAAGTATGTAGTTTATGTGTCCTGTTTAATAAATTTTCACAAGTTTACGGAGCTATTATTTTCTATATTCTTCTAGAATTTTTGTAGTATTAGCTTTTAGTTTAGGCTTATAATCTATCTTAAATTAATTTTTGTATATTAAGCAGGGCAAGCATTAAAGGTATTGTTTTTGCTTTTCCCATGTAGATATCTATATGTTAAAAAGACTTATTTTTTCCCCATTTCATTGACTCAGAGACTTGGTTGAACATCAGTTCATCATATGTGCCTTACATGTTACAAATATCACTGGTTTCTGTGTTGACAATATACAGAAATAGGCACATCAAGTGAAAAAGCAGAGATGACCATTAAAAGGCTATTAAAATAATTCAGCTAATAGGTTTGGACAACAGTGACAGTAAGTCTAACCTTGGATACATGTTTAAGATAAACTAAGGTTTGCTAATAGATTGGAGTGGTTTTTAAGAAAAGACATCAAGGATGGCTCCAAGTCTTCCAGCTTGAATAACTAGTAGAAATATGAAGAGATGAAGTATGTATTTAATAGATAAAGACTTGCAGTTAAATTTGAAGGACAAAATCTGGAGATTATATGCATGTACACACATACATACCATAAATATATTTGCTCTCCAAGTGAAAAGATATCTTACATTCCTTTTAAAAAGCCATTTGTGATTTGGTCATTAGATAATTTTATTTACATTTCCTCTGGGATTTTAATGGAAATCTAGATTCATATATTCAACTGTCTACGAGGCTTTTTCACCTGTAGTGCACTCAAGTACACCAAGATCACAATTGTTACAACCATACTTAACTTACCCCCAAGCCTGTTGTTCCTCCCCTCTTGCTCTCCACAATTCTTTTAATGACAGGATAATGTTCCTCCAAGTCAAACAAAACTGTAGAGTTGGTCCAGATGCTTCCTTCTCACTTACTGTTATAGCTAAGATTTTTCATTGGCCAAGCTCTAGCAACCTATATATTAAAAATATACCCAAATGATCTTTCATCTATATCTCTTTTATAGATATTACCTAAAAATTTTTGAGACCACATTCATTAAACATTTCCACTAACCCCTATCCCCATGTTTTTACTCTCTAAGGAAATATGGCTTCATTTTAGTTTATACAGCACATTTTGGGTGAAATGGGTTAAAATCAGGTTTGGGTTAGAATCATGGTTCTTCCTTTTCTTAGCTGTACAATCTCAGGCAAATTAAGATACTTCTCTGTAAAATAATGATAACGTTGGCAATAACATAGAATTTGTGGGTAGATTGAATTAGAATGTGTAAAGTACTTAGTACTTGGCACAGGATAGTCAATAGACGTTAGCGCTTTATCTCTTATTTTTATTATGTCTAACCATGAACTCTCACTTTAGATTCAGTCTCATCCTCTACCATTTGGATTACTCATCGTGCTAACCTCTTACTTGGCCTCCCTGACACCAAGCGGCAAACTCTGTCACTGATTTTTTTTTTTTTCCCAATGAGAACTTGTTCTATTTTTCAATTAGTTAAAAATCCTGCTATGACACCCACATTACTTTTACAATTCATTTCCATATTCAGAGTATCTTGCTGTCCTCCTTTCTTCCCAGTCCTCATTGCATTGCCTTTCAGGTTCATTTTTATTGCTTCATCCAGTGTTCATTCAAGTTGCCCTGCTGAGTAGGGTTAGTCCCCACTCAAGTACTTACACCTGTTTGCCTCTCCAACATTTTTGTTCTGACAAACTATACATCTTTTTGAAGATTCTTCCTTCAAGGCCCTATAAAGTCTTTCTCTTTGTTTAACAAACGAAGGTATACCTTCCTGTTTTCCTTCTTTTTATCCTTCAAATGACTCTACCATAGGTTTGAAAGATAAAGCCTTTATTATTCTAAGAATTGGCACCAAAGTTTGTTTCACTCATGATCCTTATTTGAAAAAAAGGCAAAACATAAATTTAGAAGCTGCTCTCGGTAGATGGAGGAACATTGAGTCTCTAGATGTCTGTAGGAACCCAAACAACAAAGTGTCAGTAAAGCTTCTCTGTGAGAGAAACCAAGAGAAACAGGTATTTTGTTTAAAATTGGGTCCTGGGAGAAATAGGAGAAAGGATAGCGAGTGTGACATTAGGAAATGTCTGGGTTATGAACCAGTGAACACACATGTATATAGAGGAGTTTGAAGGACATTTAAGAACAGAACTGCTAAATGTTTAACCACTTCTCTGCCTATGCCCTACATCTTCAAGAGTTTGCTGCATGCTGTTTTGTGTGTGTGTGTGTGTCTGTTTGTGGAGGGAAGGTAGAGGGCAGAGTTTAGGAACAATAACGGAAAGGCTGAGTTTCACAGTAGAAACACTTCAGTGTGAAGAGGGCCAGACGAAAGGCAGGGGTGCTAGGGAAGATTTCAGGTTCAAGATATTTGGAGCAAAGCATGAAGGCTCTTCCTGACAGCCCAGTTGCAATGGCAGTTCTCCCTTGTAGGTCTTCCTGCCACTTCTTTACCTAATTAAATACCTCACACTTGGCTCTCAACCTAAATGTTTTCCCCCAGAAAAGCTGGTAAGCTGGTCCTAACCCCTGGGGCTAGGTTAACTCCCTTGGTTCCATGATTTCTTGACATTATATACTATAGAACTAGAGTTCTTCATTTAAGACAGTATTCCTCCCAGAAGCACTTTGCATTGTTTGAACCATTTTTGCATGGGATGAAGGGAGGAAGTGCTACTGGTATCTAGTAAGGATAGAGGCCAGGAATGGTGCTAGAATTATTCAGCTCAAATTGTCAATAGTGTTGAAGTTGTAAAAACCTTGTATAGAGTCTATTATAATTAGTTGTTTAGTGTATATATTTATATATGTTTTCCTCACTAGACTTTAACCTCCGTTAGGAAAGATTGAATCAGCTTTGTTAATCAGTGTATTCTCCTTATGTAAGCTACTGCTTGGCACATAGTAGATTCCCAATAAGAACTTGATTGACTGAGTGATTGATTGTCACTATATTTGTTTATCCATGTGTTTATTTTGCCACTGGAGTTCACTCTCCCTGAAAGCGGACCAAGTATCTTTCCATCAATAGATCAATAGCATGAAATATAGTTCCCAGTACATGGTAGGTGGATCATAATATTTTTTAGCAAATTTAAAATTGTACAGGTTCTCTGTGATATATGATTTTCAAGAGGTCAAAATGCAAGATTAACACATAGTCTCTCTCCTTTTCAGAAATCTTTTTCAAGTCCAGTTTTTTCCACATTCCTAGTTCATAATAAACCTTAGTCACAGAAATAATTTGTCTATAGTGATAATTAGTCCAAGACTAAAAGATTGTGTTTTAAGGCAGAAGGAAGTTTTACTTCTCTGTAAAATAATGACTTTTTCAGACTGATTACTTCAGGTCTAAAAAATGGGGTGCGGGTGATCTTTTAGGTGTCAGAGAAGGAAGCTGCCTTTCTTGATAATATTTTGTGTGCTTGTTAAGAATTCATAATCTATCAGGAAGATAAACATGTAAATAAATAAAGCATTCAGAAGAGAAGAAACTATATCATTGGTTCTCATTGTCTAAAATAGTGCCAGCTTAGGTACTTGTTAGATGAATTTGAAAGGGGCTGATATAAGCCAGACAATAATGAACTTTAATAAATAATTACTTTCACTTTTCTCTTAATGAGTAAAAACTCAGTGTATTCAGGTTTTGTTTTGTGTGTGTGTTTCCTGAGCACTTCACCAGGTCTTTCACAAAGGACTTGACTGTGCTCACTGAGGGTTCAAGGAATCTCTATGTTACAATATTTGCCAAGGCTCAGTCTGAAGTAGGGGATGGGAAACAGTGAAGGCAAAGAACTTTCTTTCACTGGTTTTATCTACGTGTTCTCAAAGATACACATCACCCTTTGTCCAATCTAGAACAACTCATTTCGTGGGGTTTCAGCTGTATGCCTTTGCTCATGCAAAGAAATCTTCTGC
Source organism: Carlito syrichta (assembly GCF_000164805.1). Taxonomy (NCBI): domain Eukaryota; kingdom Metazoa; phylum Chordata; class Mammalia; order Primates; family Tarsiidae; genus Carlito; species Carlito syrichta. Next base: position 289,418 of record NW_007253042.1, read on the forward strand.
ATCCTTCTCATGAAGTGACTTTCCTTTCTTTCTCCAAAAAAAATCTTGCTAACCTCTTAATATCCAGCTTAAAAGCTCCTTCTACCATCAAGCCCCACCTGCTCAGCTGGTAGATCTCTCCTTCCTCAACTATTAACTGCACAGTGTTTTCAATACCACTCATGGCACTTAAAGTCAGCTGTTTTGAATACCATGGTCTGAGTACTTATCCTATCTATTTAGGAGAGGGGTACACTTTGCAGCACAAGAGGCATGGACTTTGAATCATGCGGATTTGGGGGTTCAGGATGGTTGTTTGACCTTCAGATAATTATATAATTTAATACAGATTCATTTCCCCCTCTGTATAATGGGCATAACATACAAGATTAAATCAAATGTCATCTGTAAAGCACCTAGCGTGGGACAGGCATGTGGTAGATATATGAACTTCACTGATCTACTATGTTCTTTTCACTAAATTCTAAACTTCTAGGTCTGTCTTGTTTTCAGTCTAAAGCAGCACATAACACAAGTTGGTGTACAATCTTTTAAAATATTTTTAAAATTTTCTAAAGATATTGGTGTAGAATGTTTTTAAATGAACTTTATTTTATAGAAAAAATTTATTTTTAATTTTAAAAACACATTATTTTTTATTTCAATAGCTTTGGAGGGTACAAATAGTTTGGGTCTGCGATTTATTTAAGTGTACCCACCACACCCACCTGTGCACATTTTACCCAATAGGTGATTTTTTTTTACCTTCTACCCCTTCTCTTTCCCCTTTCTGAGTCTCCAGTGTCCATTTTACCATTTTCTATGTCTTTGCAGATCCTTAGTTTAGCTCCCACTTATGAATAAGGATATGCAATGTTTGGTTTTCTGTTCCTGAGTTAGTTCACTTAGAATAATGTTCTTCAATTCTATCCAAGTTGCTGAAAAGAATATTATTTCATTCTTTTTGACAACTGAATAGTATTCCATGGTGTGTGTGTGTGCGTGTGTGTGTGTGTGTGTGTGTGTGTGTGTGTGTGTGGTATATTTATCACATTTCATTATTCAATGATAGGTTGATGAGCATTTGGGTTGATTCCACATCTTTGCAATTGTGAATTGTGCTGCAATGAACATGTGGAAGCAGATGTCTTTTTTTATAAAATGATCTACAGAAAAATTACAAAGACAGCAAAGAAAGAAACAAAGTTCCCATTTTCTTCCCACCAAGTTTTTCATATTATTAATATATTAGTATGATAATGTTTGTTACAATTAATGAACTGATATTGATGCATTATTACTAACTAAAATTCATACTTTGTTAATATTTTGTTAGTTTTTATCCAATATTCTTTTTCTCTTGCTGATTTCATTTACAATAATTATGTTTAGTCTTGTCTTCTTAGACTCCTCTATTGTGACAGTTTCTCAAACATCACTTTTTATGATTACTTTGACAGTTTTGAGAAGTACTGGTCAGTATCTTGTGGAATGCCCCTCAACTGGGATTTGTCTGATGTTTTTCCCACGATTAAACTAAGGTTATGTATTGTTGCAAGGAGGATCACAGACATAAAGGGGATTTTCATTTTATAATATCAAAGGCACATATTATCAATGACATCAATGTTTTTCCCTTTAGCTAAGGTAGTATGTGTCAGCTTCCTCTACTGTAAAGCGACCCTTTTCATAATGTGCTCTTTTTGAAGGATGTCACAATTTATAGTCTTCACTTTTAAAATGGGGAGCTATGCTCTACCTCCTTGAGGGCAAAGTGACTAAATAGTATTTGAAATTTTTCTGAAGGGGGCATTTGAGTATTTTACCAGAGAAGCAGAGCCAGTAGGATATATATGGATGGATGGATGGATGGATAGATAGATAGATAGATAGATAGATAGATAGATAGATAGATAGATAGATGATAGACAGACAAACAGGCTTATGTGTTTATCAGGACTGGCAAGACTAAAACTTATGTAGGGCAGGCCGGCATGCTAGAAACTTTCATGCAAGATCTGATGCTGCAACCCAGGAGTACAGAATCAGAATTTCTTCTTGTTTCAGGAAACCTTACTTTTTATTTTAAGACATTTCAATTTATCGAATGAGGCCAATCAGGTTATGAAGAATAAATTTTTTAAGTGAAAGAGATCATTACTTCTTTCCTTTCAGCTAATTGTAGATGTTAACCACATCGACAAAATACTTTCACAGAAACTCTTAGATTCATGTAAAATTGAAAAAGGGGACACTATAGCCTAACGAAGTTGACAGATAAAACTGGCATCATGTTCTCTTCTCTCTCATTTAGCTATTCAATAATTTATTTGTATTATTGTGGATGCAGTGATTTTTTTTTTTAACTTCAGGTTATAATCCAATATCACTTTGCTTATTTTGCTGCTCAAATTACTCTAGCTTTGCTCATTGTGATTTCTTTTTTTTATTTTTTATAAGATGTGGGGTACACTTCAGGGTTAAGTATTCAAATGTTCATTATGCAGGTACCCTTGTTGATAAGGTGTGCCCCTCTCTCCCGTGGCAATTTCTCACTCCTGACAATCCCTTTCTTATAGTATTACAATAATTGTTCAAGTTCCACTTATGAGTGATAGCATGTGATACTTGGTTCTTTGTTTCTGTGATGGATCACTCAGTATTATACTCTCTAAGTTCATCCAAGTTGCTGCAAAGTTCATAATTTCGTCCTTCTTTATGACTGTGTAATATTCCATTGTGTTTATGTACCACTTTTTTTTTTATCTAGTCCTCTTTTGATGGGCAGCACGGTTGGTTCCATGTTTTTGCTATTGTGAATAATGCTTCAATAAACATGCATGTGTGGTATCTTTTTCATAGAGTGATTTGAGCTTTGCCCATTGTGATTTCTTTCATTTGGCTACTTTGTGTCTTTGAGATAGTCCCATTACAGTGTGTGTGTGTGTGTGTGTGTGTGTGTGTGTGTGTGTGTGTGTGTGTGTGTATTTAGCACTTCCTCACTTTCTAACACTATGAGATGTTCCAGGCTCATTTTACATATTTCCTGGATAAATGGGTTAGTCACTTATTCAAAAAGCCCTTGATCATTGTATTGCAATATTAGTAACCAAGATCTTAGTACTCAATGTGCCTGTTGTTATTAGAATGCCATTACTTCAACTCACAGACCAAGAAAATATATATGTCCACTAACTCATATATGTGAACATACCTATAAATATTTCTATATGCCTCCAATTCTAATCCATTATTACATAAATCATCCTAGCCTTGGTTACCTGTAGACTCTCACTCCAACAGTAGGAAACCTGACTTCCACCATCTGCTATCCATTTACTTAATTTCATTTTCACTATACATGTATATTGTTTTGAGAATTGCTAACCTGTACCATCGTGGTAAGTAACTTATTAACTTCTAAAGTTACTTTGATTATTATATTTTGTCTTCATCATCAGGTTGTTTAATGCAGTGAATTTGTAATACAGTTAGATTGTTTCCTTTATTCATATACTATATTCCATTCTTTTATTCTCAACCTCATAGGTGATTTTTAAAGATTTGCACATATCAAGGTTCACTTTTTGTACTGTGAAATTCTACAAATTTAAACAGATTCATACCATCATGTATCCAACATTACAGTATCATACAGGATAATTTCACCACCCCAAATATACCCATGTTTTACCTATTCACATCCCCCCAAATCCCTAACAACTACTGATTTTTTTAAAAGTCTTTATAGTTTGCCTTTTCCAGACTGTCATAGCATTGGAATTATACAATATGCAGCCTTTCAGACAAGCATCTATCACTTAGCAATATGCATTTATGATTCATTAATGTCTTTTCATGACTTGATTACTCATTTCCTTTTATTGCTAAATAATAGTCCTTTGTATAGATATACCACAATTTTGTTATCTTTTCACCTACTGAAGCATCATCTTATTCTTTATGTTTTTGGCATGGTAAGTTCTTGGTTAGGAAAAGAATGAAGTGTAGGATTGAGTGAGCAAAAAAAGTATCTTTAGCCCTGAACTTTTCAAAAGGGGAAAAAAACCTAACTCCTTTTGTTTATTTCAACCCCAGCTCCTTTCATGCTTTTTTTCTTTGCCCACCCCAAGGCTGCTTAATTGGACACTGCTTATCAGTGAGGATTGTAGCCTTTGAAACAAAAATAAAATTTTGCAGAAATATTATATGTAGCCTGAATTCAATCAAAACCCTAAAAACAAAGAAAGCTGAATTATCATCTTTTTTGCCCTGAAGAATATATAGATAAAGCATAGTAGACATAAAAAGGAAAAGCAAGCCAAATATACAGCCATCATGAATAATTACAAAAAGACTAAAACCATTACATTTTTATTCAGATGCTGTAAAGTTACCTTTTTCTGTACTCTCATGGACACAGATTTTGAGGTATAGAAGCTGATATTTAGACAAAAGATAAAATACCTAGAGATGATAATCACATGTAAGCATTTACCTTTAACATCACGTTGAAAGAAAATGAATATACAATGCTATTTTATTCTTTAATTATGTTCTCAAAGACCCTCAAAATCTCTCCAAATTGGAATACAGCACCCCTTATATCTTGGAAGCAAAATTTGTATTGGGACACTATCTCTAAAGCAGGAAAAAAAAAGGCACACCATCCTCACTGAAGCATGCCAATTCCAAGGCTGATTCATATTTCAAATTGAGTTGTTTTGCCTTTCTTAGCTTTCCTTTGAATCTGTTTCCAAGCTATAATCTGTAGACAACTGTTCGCCCACGTACCTGTGGTTAGGGCATTGTGAGACAGCTTTGCCTTGATTTCATATTAAATGCAAAAATTACTTTAATGCAGCACTGAAGTAAAAATGCTATAGGCACTCTAGAAAATAAAAGCCAGAAATTTCTAACTTAATGGTCCTGCAGAAGAAAAATCTCAACTTCATTGTGTATCCTATGCATATCACAATGTACATTTGACATAAAGCTGAAAGATAAATAAGATAAACCACTTTCATCTTACTACTTATTATGAAGGACTGGAAAAATAGATCCAGGCCAAGCTGAGGTCTAACCCTCTCTCCTGTTTTGCTCTTGTGTATCTCCCTGGGCAGGGAGTTCTTAAGTCAGATTTCTGAGATGAGCCTAGGAGGAAGGCAGAAAAGAGAACTTAGTTCACATATACCACCTAGTTGAATATGTATCTTTTCAGTAATCTAAATTATCTGCCTGATTTTACTCTAAAATTGTTTAAGTTTTTTATTGATGGAAGGATTTTTCATTTAATCAGCAAATAGTTTCTTAAAAGTTTGCTTTGGCAATAGAATGCTGATGAATTCTGAAAAGATACAAAAATTTTAAGGAGATAGATCAGATTTATTACCTATTTGGAGAAAATAGACTCATAAGACATTAACAATCAAATAGTATGAAAAGGTGCCTGATATGTGGTACAAGCCAATTGTTCCCACGAAAGGGAACTGATGGCATTGGTGAGAAAACAACAATCTCTTGGAATTACTGGTATAATCAGAATGCCGTTTAAGAACTCAGCAGAGAGAGAGAGAAAGTGCATTATGGAACCAAAGTAATTCAAGAAAGACATCAAATAGGGAGAAAGGAAATAGAGCAAGACAAATGAAGAGAACCTGCCAACAATCCCCTTCCCTCAACGGGAGCATCAGACTGAACAATAATCTATGGAAGAAAGCATCTATAAAAGAATCAAAACTGTGAATGATTACAGTACCTGGTTTTAACATAATATCAAGAAAAGAGGCATAGAGGAAGGCAGGAAAAACAATCTTCCATTGCCTACCCCACCCCTCCCCCAATCTCAGGAGAGAGAATCTGTATGCTTGGGGACAGGAGAGCAAAGTAAGTATGGGCTTTGCATTGGAACTCATTGCTTCTCTGTCACAGTGGAACACAATACAGGGCAGAATTCTGCCAGCATTCTTGGAGGGAGCATTTAGACCAGCTCTGGACCAGAGAATTCTCAGCCACAGCAGGAGGAAACTGAGTCCCAGCTAAATTAACCTGGGGCTTAGAATAAATTTGAAGGGCAGTTTGACCAGAAAACTTGCAGTCCTTTTGCAAGCCCCCGTGCTGCAGTTGTCTCAGAGGCAGTAGACTTGCCACACACAAGACCCAGTGATACCAGCTGTAGTGGTCAAGCGAGTGCCTGCATCATCTTCCCCTCCCCCAACTTTTTTTTTTTTTTGAGTTGGAGTCTCACTCTGTTGCCCAGACTGGAGTGCAGTGGCCGCTTCTGGCCACCGCAGTCTCGACCTGCTGGGCTCCAGTGATCCTTCCGCCTCAGCCTTCCAAGTAGCTGGAATTACAGGCATACGCTACCACGCCCGGCTGATTTTTTGATTTATTGTAGAGATGAGGTCTCGCTGCCCAGGCAGGTCTCAAACCCGCGGGCTCAGGCAATCCACTCACCTCAGCCTCCCATAGGCGCAGGATTACAGGCTGAGCCACCGAGCCCGGCTCCCTCCCCCAACTTTAGGCATTGCAACTCGGAGAGAATCCATCTGTCTACTTGGGGAAAGGAGAGAAAGGAGTATGACTTTATCTTGGTACCAGCTCAGCTGCAGCAAAATAAGCACCAACCAGATTCCTGAATCCCCCGATGCCAGGCCTTAGCTCCTAAACAACATTTCTAGACTTAACGTGGGCCAGAAGGGATGCTGCTCTGAAGGGATTTATCACCTGCTGACCAATGAGTCCTTGGCCTTGATTGCATATTAACAATAGTCAAGTAGTAGTCACCATGAGCAAGATTCAGTACTATGCAGGCTTCAGATGTGATCCAGCACAGTGCCAGCTGTGGTGGTCATGGAAGTGCTTGCATTTACCCTCCCCCAACTCCAGGCAACTCAGCATGAAAGAGAGACTTCTTCTGATAGGGGGAAAGGGAGGGAAGAGAGAGAAAGAGATTTTGCCTAATAACCCAGAGAGTTCTCCCTTCTCATCCAAGTCCACCAAGGCAGTCTGGAAGAGCCATAACATTCCTGGGCTTAGACCTAGAGCTGACAAGACAGCAGTGAACCCTAGGCTTAGATTACAACACCCAACCCCTTTGAATACATAGACAGCCCTCTCAAAAACAATATATACACACAAGCCCAGACTTTGATGATTGGAATAACTATCTAACTCTTCAATGCCTGAGCATTGATGAACATCCACAAACTTCAAAAACATCGAGGAAACCATGACCTCACCAAGTGAGCTAAATAAGTTACCAGTGATCAATCCTAGAGTGAAAGAGATAGGTGATCTTTCAAATAGCTGTTTTGAGGAAGCTCAACAAACTTCAAGATAATACAAAGAAAGAATTCAGAACCCTATCAGAGAAATTTAACAAAGATATTGAAATTAAAAAAACAAAAAAACTAGCAGAAATTCTGAAGTTAAAAAAATCCAGTTGACAAACTGAAAAATGCATAAAGCAGCAGAATTGATTAACTAGAAGAAAGATTTAGTAAGCATGAAGACAGACAATATGAAAATATAGTCAGAAAAGAAACAATTTAAAAAAAGAATAAAGCATGCTATTAAGATATATAAAATAGTCTCAAAAGGACAAATTTAAGAGTTATAGGTCTTAAAGAGGAAAAAGAAAAAGATCAGAAAGTTTATTTAAAGAAATAACAATTGACGTTCCAAATCTAAAGAAAGATATGAATATTCAGGTACAAGAATGTCATAGGACACCAAGCAAATTCAACCCAGAAAAGACTACCTCAAGGCATATAATAATCAAATTCTCAAAGGTCAAAGATAAATAAAGGTTCCTAAAAGCAGCAAGAGAAAAGAAACAAATAACATATGAAGGAGCTCCAATACCCCTGTCAGCAGACATTCCAGGCCAGGAGAGACTGGGATAACATATTCAAAGTGGGGAGGAAAAAACTTCCAGCCAAAAACATTGTATCCAGTAAAGTTATCCCTCAAGCATGAAGGAGAAATAAAGACTTTTCCAGACAAACAAATGCTGAGGAATTTTTCAACACCAGACTTGTTACAAGAAACACTAAAAGAATTTCTTCAATCTGAAAGAAAAGGTTATTAATGAACAAGAAATCATCTGAAGAGGTAAAATTTACTGGTAATAGTAAGCACACAGAAAAATACAGAATACTCTAACTCTTTAATTGTGGTGTCTAAATCACAAAATAAAAGACAAACCTATCAAAAATTAACAACATTCAAAGAGATAGACAATATAAAAGGATAAAATTAGAGACTACAAAAGGGCAAAAAGTGAGGGAGATGGATGGAGTTAAACTGTAGAGGTTTAGAAGTTTTTAACTTTCTCATTGCTTATTTTTTCTCTTGTAATCAGAGTTAAGTTTTCATCATTTTAAAATAATTTTTTATGTTATTTGCAAGCTTTATTGGAGCCATAAGACAAAAAACTATTATAAACACACACAAAATAAAAAGCAAGAAATTAAATCATACTACCAGAGGAAATTCATTTTACACGAAGGATGAAGGAAGGAAGGAAGGAAGAGAAAACCAACAAAACAACCTGAAAATAAATAAAATGACAGTAGTAAATCATGACCTATCAATAATAATATTGAATGTAAATAGGCTAAATTCTTCAATCAAAATAAAGTGAATAAGTAAAAAATGAGACCCAGCTATATGCTGCCCATAAGAAGCTCACGTCTATAAAGATACACACAGACCAAAAATATAGAGATGAAAGAAAGATATTTAATGTAAATGGTAAATAAAAAAAATAGCAGGGGTGTCTGTACTATATCAGATAAAATAGATTTCAAGACAAAAATGGAAAAAAGAAACAAGGTCATTATATAATGATAAAGTAGTTAATGAGATAAGAAACTATAACAATAAATGCATGGACCCAATGCTGAAACATTTAAATTCATTAAGAAAATACAATTAGAGCTAAAGAGAGAGATAGACCTCAATACAATAAGAGTCGGGAACTTCAACACCCCACTTTCATCACCGAGGACATCGTCTAGACTGAAAAGTAACAACACCACCAAAAATCCCTTAGATTTAATCTGCGCTATAGACCAAATGGGCTTAATAGATATTTACAGAACATTTAATTCAACAGTCGCAGAATGCACATTCTTTCCCTCCACACATGGAATATTCTCAAGGATAGACCATATGTTAGGTCACAAAACAAGTTTCAAAAAGCTCAAAAACATTGACATCATATCAAATATATTTTCTGACCACAATGTAATAAAACTATAAGTTGATAAGAAGGGGGAACAGTGGAAGCAAACATAGAAATTAAACAATATGCGCTAGTATGATCATTAGGTCAATGAAGAAATTAAGAAGAAAATTTTAAAATTTTTCAAAACAAATGAAAATTGAAACACAACATGCCCAAACCTATGGGATACAGCAAGGAGAGGGATGTTTATAGCAATACATGCCTACATCAGAAAAGTAGATATAACTTCAAATAACCTAACAATCCATCTTAAAGAGCTAAAAAAGCAGGGCAGACCAAATCCAAAATTAATAGAAGAAAAATAATAGATCAGAACAAAAATGAAACTGAGAGTTAAAAACACTCAAAAGATCAACCACACAAAAACTTGCTTTTTAAAAAAGATAAACAAAATTGACAGACATTTATCCAGACTAAGAAAAAAAGAGAAGGCCCAAATAAAGACAACTAGAAATGAAAAAGGAGACATTACCACTGATACCAGAAATTCAAAGGACCATTAGAGACTACATGAGCCAATAAATAAATAAATGCCAATAAGTTGTAAAACCTAGAAGAAATGGATAAAATTCTAAAAATATACAACCCACCAAGTTTGAGTCATGAAGAAATCCAAACCTGGATAGACCAATAACAAGTAATTAGATAGAAGCAGTAATAAAAAGTCTCTCATCAAAAACAAACAAAAAACGCCCCCAGGACCTGGTGGCTTCACTGCTAACTTCTACCAAACATTTAAAAAAAACGAATACCTATCCTACTCAAACTATTCCAAAAAATCAAGGAAGAGGAAATACTTCCAAACTCATTTGATGAGGCCAGTTTTACCTTGAAATGGGCACGTGATCATAACAAGCTAAAAAAGGTACTGCACAGCAAAGGAAACAATCAACAAAGCAAATAGACAACTCACAGAATAGAAAATATAAATTGCTTATCTAAAAAGGAATTAATAACTAGAATATATAAGGAGCTCACACAACTCAATAGAAAAAACAAACAATTCAGTGAAAAATGGGCAAAAGATCTGAATAGACTTTTCTCAAAGACATACGAATTGCCAAAAGGTATATAAAAAATGCTCAGTATCACTAATCATCAGAGCAATGCAAATCAAAATTACAAGGAGTATCACCTCACCCTAGTTAAAATGGCTTTTATTCAAAAGATAAAAAATAATAAATGTTGGTAAGGTTGTGAAGAAAGGGGAACCTTCATACACTTTTGGTAAAAATGTAAATTAGTACATCTGCTATGGAAAATAGTATGAAGGGTCCTCCAAAAACTAAAAATAGAACCACTATATTATCCAGTAATTCCACTGCCGGGTATATATCCAAAAGAAAGGAATTCAGTCTATTGAAGGGATATCTGCACTCCCATATTTGTTTCAGCACTATTCACGATAGTCACTACATAATCTAAGTGTTTATTAACAAATTAATACATGAATAAAATATAGTACATATATGCAATGAAATATTATTCACCCATTAAAAGAATGAAATTCTGTCATTTGCAACAACATGAATGAAACTGGAGGACATTAGGTCAACTGAAATAAGCCAGGCGCAAGATAAATATCACATGTTGTCAATCATATGTGTGAACTAAAAAGTAAAACAAAATAAATTGAACTAATGGAAATAGAGTAGAATAATGGTGTTACCAGAGGCTAGGAAGGGTCATGGGGATGAAGAAATAAAGAGGGAATGGATAATGGGTACAAACACACAGTTAAGTAGACTTCATAAGATCTATATTTGGTATCACTATAGATATCATAATTAATTGTACATTTAAAAATAACTAAAATAGTGGAATTAGAATGTTATTTTTGATTATAAAGATGAGGAGTACAATTCAGGGTTAGATATACAAACATTGATTATACAGGTACCCTTGTTGATAAGGTATACCCCTCCCTCCCCTAGCTGTTTCCCTCAACTGCCAAACCTACCTCCCTCCCCTGACAGTTTCCCACTGCTGTCAATCCCTTTCTTATAGTATTATAATTGTTCAAGATCTGCTTAGGAGTGAGAACATATGGTACTCTGTTCTTTGCTTGTGTAATAGATCACTGAGTATGATCAACTCTAATCCTAATTCCAAGTTGTGCGAAGTCCACATGTTTGTTCTTCTTTATGGCTGCATAATATTCCATCGTGTATATGTACAACTTTTTTATCCAGTCCAGCTTCGTTGGGCAACATGGTTGGTTCCATGATTTTGCTATTGTGAATCGAACTGCAACAAACATTCGTGTGCAAGTATCTTTTCTGTAAAATGATTTGAGTTCCTCCAGGTATATTCCCAACAGAAGAATTGCTGGGTCATATGGAAGGTCAATTTCTAGTTATTTCAGAAATCACCACACTGACTTCCAAAGAGGTTGCACTAGTCTGCATTCCCACCAGCAGTGTGGAAGTGTTTCTTTTTCTCCAGATCCTTGCCAGCATCTGTTGTTGTTTGTTTTATTAATGATGGCCATTCTTACTGGGGTTAGATAGTATCTCAATATGGTTTTGATTTGCATTTCTATGATGATGAATGAGGCTGAGCACTTTTTCATGTGTCTGTTGGTTGCCCACATATCTTCTTTTGAGAAGTGTCTATGCATGTCTTTTGCCCACTTTTTAATGGGGTTGTTTGTTTTTTCCTTCCAGCGTGTTTGAGTTCCTTGTAGATCCTGGATGTTAGGCTTTTGTCAGATATATAGTTGGCAAATACTTTTTACCATTCTGTGGGCTGTCTCCCTGCTCTCTTGATAGTTTCTTTTGCTTTGCAGAAGCTTATTAGTTTGATGAGGTCCCACTTGTTTATCTTAATTCTTAAAGTATGGGCATTTAGGGTTCTGAATAGGAATTGGTTGCCAGTTCCAATTTCCATAAGGGTGTCTTCTGCATGTTCTAAAATTCTTATAGTTTGAGGTTTTACAAATGAGCCATTTAGAGTTAATTTTTTGTGTATGGTAATAGGTAGGGGTCCTGTTTCAATCTTTTGTGTGTGATCTGCCAGTTTTCCCAGCACCCTTTAATAAATAGGTTCTCCTCTCCCCAGTGGTTGTTGTTGGAGGCTTTGTCAAAGATGAGTTGGTTGAGAAATTGAGGCTTTGCTTCTGGAATCTCTATCCTGTTCCATTGGTGGTCTATGTGCCTGTTCTTGTACCAATACCAGACTGTTTTGATTACTGTAGCCTTATAGTAAAGCTTGAAGTCTGAAAGTGTGATACCTCCTGCTCTGTTTCTTTTGCTAAGGATTGTTTTGGGTATTCGTGGTCGTTTATGTTTCCATATGAATTGCTGTATTGTCATTTCCAGTCTGAGGAGAATGAAGTTGGTAATTTAATGGGTATTGCATTGAATCTGTAGATTGCCTTTGGTAGGATGGACATTTTAACAATGTTGATTCTTCCTATCCATAAGCATGGAATATTTTTCCATTTGTTTGTGTCTTTTTGGATTTCTGTGGGCAGTGTTTTCTAGTTCTCGTTGCAAAGGTCTTTCACTTCTCTGGTTTGGAAGATGCTGAGGTATTTCATTTTTGTGTGTGTGGCTATTGCGAATGGGATTGTGCTTCTAATTTGGCTCTCTGCCTGCTTGTTGTTGGTGTATAGGAATGCAACTGTCTTTTGCACATTTATTTTGTACCCTGAGATCTTGCCAAAGTTCTTTATCAGTGCAAGCATGTTTTTGACAGATTCTTTTGGGTTTTCATGGTATAGGATCATATCATCAGCAAAGAGGGATATCTTGACTTCCTCTTTTCCTATGTAGATACCCCTGATTTCCTTCTCTTGTCTAATTGCCCAAGCTAGGACTTCCAACACAATGTTCAACAAAAGGGGTGAAAGTGGGCAGCCTTGTCTTGTTGCAGTATTCAGGGGAAATGTTTTCAGTTTCTGTCTATTTAGCAATATGTTAACTGTGGATTTATTGTAGATGGCACTTACTATTTTGTGGTATGTTCCTTCTATACCCAGGTGTTTGAGGGTTTTTATCAAGAAGGGATGCTGGATTTTCTCAAAAACTTTTCCTGCATCTAATGAGATCATCATGTGTTTCTTGTTTTTACATCTGTTGATGTATTTAATTACATTTATGATCTTGCAAATGTTGAACCAGCCCTGCACCCTGGGGTAAAGCCTACTTGGTCATGGTGGAAGATTTTTGAGATGTGTTTTTGGAACCGATTACTTAGAATCTTGTTGAGGATTTTTGCATCTATGTTCATAAGGGATATTGACCTGTAGTTCTCTTTTTTGTTGGATCTTTACCTGGTTTGGGTATCAGTGTAATGTTAGTTTCATAAAATGATTTAGGGAGAATTCCATCTTTCTCTTTTGCCTGGAATACTTTCAGTAGGATTGGTATCAACTCCTTCTTGTACATTTTGTAAAATTCTGCTGGAAAGCCATTCGGTCCAGGGATTTTTTTGGTAGGTAGTTTTCATATGACAGATTCAGATTTCCTGGGTTGTTATTGGTCTGTTTAGTGTCTCAGTGTCTTCTTGTTTCAACCTGGGGAGGTTGTGTGATGTCAGAAAGTCCTCCATTTCATTTAGGTCATCAAGTTTGTTTCTATACAGGTGTACATAGTAATCTCTGATAACCTTTTGTATTTCTTCGGGGTCAGTTGTGATTTGATCCTTTGTATTTTCTGATTGTGTTTATTTGGGCTTTTTCTCTCTTTTTCTTGGTCTTTCTGGCTAGGGGTCCATCAATCTTGTTAATTCTTTCAAAGATCCAGGTTTTTGTTTTGTTGATGTTTTCTATATTTTTGTCCTCTATGTCCCATATTTGGGCTCTTATTTTGGTGATTTGAATTCTTCTGCTAAAGTTGGGGTTTTGGTGGTCTTCTTTTTTCAGCTCCCTTAGGTGATTTGTTAGACTCTCTACTTGTGATCTTTCTGTTTTCTTGATGTGTGCTTGTAGAGGTATTAATTCCCCTCTTAGAACTGTTTTCGTGGTGGCCCAGAAGTTTTGGTAAGATGTTTCTTCACTTTCATTTGTTTCCAGGAATCTTTTAATTTCTGCTTTGATTTCAGTGTTGACCTAGTAATTGTTCAGCATCATGCTGTTTAGTGTCCATGTCTTTGTGGTCTTTGGGGAAATGTTGTTAGTGTTTTTCTTTATATTCCATTGTGGTCTGAGAATGTGCATGGCAAGATTTCAACCTTATGGAATTTGTTTATGCTTGACTTATGGCCAAGGATATGATTGATCTTGGAGTACATTTCATGTGGTGATGAGTAGAATGTATATTCTGTGATTGTTGGGTGGAATAATCTGTAGGTATCTGTTAAGTCCATTTGGTCAAGTGTCAAGTTTAGGTTCTGTATCTCCTTGTTGGTTTTTTCCCTTGGTGATCTATCTAGGACTGTTAGTGGGGTATTTAAGTCCCTTGTTATAATAGTGTTAGAGTCAATATCTTTTCTTAGCTTACTTGGTAGTTGCTTTATAAATGCTGGTGCTCCTGTATTGGGTGCATATATGTTTAGGATGGATACTTCTTGTTGATGGATTGACCCTTTTATTGTTATGTAGTATCTTTTGGCATATTTTTTAATGTTTGATAGTTTAAGGGTTGTTTTGTCTGATATTAAGATTGCACATCCTGCCTACTTTTGTGAACCACTTGACTGGAAACTTGTATTCCATCCTTTTTTTTTTTAATCAATATTTTTTATTATGATATTGTGGGGTACAGTTAAGGGTTAGGTATACAAATATGCTTCGTTCAGGCACCCTTATTGACAATAAGTGTCTCCTCATCCCCAGACAGATATTTACTACCGTTAATCCCATTTCCCTTCCCCTCCCCCCCATAGTTTCCCACCACTGTCAGTCATTTTCTTATAGTATTACGTTGGATGTTCAAGATCCACTATATGAGTGAGAACATGTGATACTCAGATCTTTGTTTCTGTGAGAGGTCACTCAGTATTATAGACTCTAGTTCCAACCAGATTGCTGTGAAATTCATGATTTTGTTCTTTTTTATGGCTGTGTAGTATTCCATCGTGTATATGTACCACATTTTTTTAATCCAGTACTCTTTTGATGGACAGCATGGTTGCTTCCAGGTTCTTGTTATTGTGAACAATGCTGCGATAAACATACATGTGCAGGTAACTTTTCTGTAGAGTGGTTTGAGTTCTTCAGGGGATTGTGGGGTCATATAGGAGGTCAATATGTAGAGCTTTTAGGAATCGCCATACTGTTTTCCACAGAGGTTGAACTAGCTTGCACTCCCACTAACAGTGTAGAAGTGTTCCCTTTTCGCCACACCCTCTCCAGCAACTGTTATTTTTTGAGTTATTGATAACTGCCATTCTGACTGGAGTTAGGTGGTATCTCAATGTGGTTTTGATTTGCATCTCCCTGATGACTAGTGAGGTTGAACATTTCTTCATGTGTCTGTTGGCTGCTCGAATGTCTTCCTTTGAGAAGCGTCTGTTCATATCTTTTGCCCATTTTATAATGGGTTTGCTTGTTTTTTCTTTTCAGTATGTTTGAGTTCCTTGTAGATCCAAGATGTTAAGTCTTTGTCAGACCTGGAGTTGGCAAATACTTTTTCCCAGTCTGTAGGCTGTCTCCCTGCTCTCTTGATGGTTTCTTTAGCTTTACAGAAGCTTGTCAGTTTAATGAGGTCCCACTTGTCTATCTTATCTCTTATGGCCTGTGGATTTCAGGTTCTGTTCAGGAATTGGATGCCAGTTCCAATTTCCATGAGGGTATGTCCTTCATTTTCTAAGGTTCTTATGGTTTGAGGTTTTACATTTAGGTCTCTGATCCATTTAGAGTTAATTTTTGTGTATGGGGATAGATAGGGGTCCTGTTTCAATCTTCTGCATGTGGTCAGCCAGTTTTCCCAGCACCATTTACTGAATAGGTTCTCCTCTCCCCACTAGTAGGTGGTGGAGGCTTTGTCAAAGATGAGTTGGTTGAGAGATTGAGGTTTTGCT